>NW_005878793.1:0-7412 GCF_000147115.1 Myotis lucifugus | reverse complement strand
CTGTTGCTTTCTCTTTCTCTCCGGGCTTCGCAGCAGCCGCACCTCTATTTCTCTCCGAGCCTTCGTTGGGGCTGCTGATCAGCCCCGCCTTTCTGATCAGGCCCAGAGATAGGCCCGGAGATGCTGACTGGCATAGAAACCGACCAATCAGAACCAAATCTGGGTGAACTGTGAGGAGTCAATGGCTGCCTAGGAGGTGGAGCTTTTGACGCTGACTGGCATAGAAACCAACCAATCAGAACCAAATTGGCCAGCAGGGGAAGGCAGTTATGGGTGATCAGGAATGCCAGCAGAGGGGTTAGGGGCAATCAGGCAGGCAGGCAGAGGCAGTTAGGGGCATATCAGGCAGGCAGATAGTCGAGCAGATAGGAGCCAGCAGTCCCAAGATTGGCAAAGAGAGGATGTCCGACTGCTGGTTTAGGCCCGATCCTCAGGATTGGGCCTAAACCAGCAGTCGGACATCCCCCAAGGGGTCCCCTATTGGAGAGGGTGCAGGCTGGGCTAAGGAAACCCGCCCCCTCCATGCACGAATTTCGTGCACCAGGCCACGAGTAACAAATATAATGATACAAAGACTTTACCCTACACACACAAATGAGTAACTCACCTCCATGATGTAGAGCAGGCATTCCTCAGTATTGAACTCACCAATATGAACACTTGGAGTGCGGGTGAATTTCCCGCCAAAATATAAGATGGCTCTGTCTTTTGGTTTTGTTCCATCCACCAAAAGGGTGGATTACAAACAAATATTTGGTAATATGCAGTTACAATCGGCCCGAGTTTACACGGTTCCCGCACTCCACCACAAATCTATATGAACCGAGTTAAAGACGGCTCCCGCGGAGTACGCGCAATTCACTCGAGCCGACTTAACTCGTTTCCCGCACTCCAAGTGTGAAGAACTTTCCCTAATGTCAGCCATGTCTTTACTTTTATGTTTCAGCAAGTTATGATGAAATGAACCTTGTTTTGTTCCACTGGCATTTCACCATATGGTAATGAATCTATGTTTGCTGTATGTGCCAGATGGCACTGGGACACCAACTGCTTACAGTGTCATCTAAAACATAGAAGCAAGCAAAAATTAAGGAATCCCTGATGTTAAAATTGGAGACAAGAAGTTCCATGACCATATTAAGGCCCGTGATTTTTTTATTTGAACTGACCGTGAGCCTGTTTTAGAATTTTTGTCCAATTGTGAGTCCGTGTACTAAATTATACCATCACTACACAGTACTGAAATCATCTTCATTATCTATGATACCTCTACTAGTCAGTAAATGCAATTTAAAATAGCAAGGCTCTCAGCCATTTGTCATTAGGAATGCCCAATTATATTGTGGAGCTTCCTTGGGAAGTTTTGATGGTGTAAGATCTTCCTAACCCAAATCTACAAGTTGATAAAAAGGTACATATTTCACCATGTGATATTTCATATTGGTTTGTATCTAATGCCAGGTGTACAATTGGGAAGACAGAGAAACTTCCTACGTAATTCAAGCTATTCACCTAATATATATATATATATATATATATATATATATATATATATATATATATATATATATATATAAAGTCATCACACTGTCCTGGTGACATCATATGCAAACCATTCAGGAATACAGTGGGGCCTTGACTTAGGAGTGCCCCGACTAACAAGTTTTTCAAGATATGAGCCGTCTCTCGGCCGATTTTTTGCTTTGAGTTGCGAGCTAAAATTCGGGTTACGAGCCAGCTTCAGATACCCCAACGCTAGTTGACGCAGCGAACGTCACAGTGAACGCCACAACATCAGCCCAGCATCATGTGTCTCACTCGTTCACTTTAAGATTTGACATACGAGTAATTTGAGTTACGAGCTCCGTCACGGAACGAATTAAACTCGTAAGTCAATGCCCCACTGTATTTTTGAACTGGATGCTGTGTCTGGAATTTTAGGCTAGGCTATAAGGATGATATAAACAAATGCTTCTTGTGTGTGTCTTGACTGGGGATCAAACCCACAACCTTGGACAACACTCTAACCAACTGAGCTAGCCAGCCAGGACTTTAGTTCATTTTAAGTGAGAACATGGAGTCACTTGGGATTTCTGTACTTGCAAGTACAGCACAGAGACAACCTAATAACAAAGTACAAACTAACTGGTTATGACTAGCTATTACTTTTGGGGAAAGAGTTGGATATGTGTTAAGAAATGCCACTGGCCCTAACCGGTTTGGCTCAGTGGATAGAGCGTTGGCCTGTGGACTGAAAGGTCCCAGGTTCAATTCCAGTCAAGGGCATGTACCTTGGTTGCGGGCACATCCCCAGTGGAGAGTGTGCAGGAGGTAGCTGATCGATGTTTCTCTCTCATTGATGTTTCTAACTCTCTATCCCTCTCCCTTCCTCTCTGTAAAAAATCAATAAAATATATATTTTTTAAAAAAAGAATGAAATGCCACTGGTCAAAATTTGTGCTTTTATTTCTTTTGAGTTCCTGCAGTGAGCTGATTAGCCAAGGGCAATTTTTGTAGCAAGTAAATGATGAGTTGCTGAAGAACTCTTTTTTTTATCACTGTTCCTCAGCAGATTTGGAAGGTATCTTCTGTGGGTGATAGAACTTGATACACTCTATTCATTCTTTAAAAATATTTTTGAATGCTCATCATATACCAGGTGATGTAAGAAAAAAACTACAAAAGAAAGTTTCTGTTTACAAATAGTAGGACCAACTTATAAAGAAACTCTGCATATACCTTTATAATGAACAGAATATATAAAGAAATATCATGTCTCTATTTTAAAAAAAAGTTTACATAAGTACTTTCTTAGGGACCATCCCACATTTTTTATATTTCATATTTTTAAAATTTATATCACCCATCTCATTTTCACACATTTCCAAAGTATGCATCAATTTCAGGTTTTATAATTATTTTTTCATAGTATACATTTTAAGTAGACTTATAGCAGAGAAGGAAACATATAATTTAATCAGAATATGCTCAATCACATTATAAGATATACTCCAGAGAAATATTCTATAGAATTTCCCTGTCCAATACTGTAGCCCCTAGTGACATGTGGCTATTTGAATTTTTAGTTTTAAGAAATCACATTTAGTTTCTAATAAAATAAATCCAGTTTCTCAGTTGTGCTAACCACATTTGAAATGCACAAGAGCCACGTGTGGCTAGTAGCTACCATATTGGACAGCACAACGCATTTTCTTCATCCCAGAGGTTTTGATTGGATAACACTTCACAGTTGTCACAAAGGATGATATTTTCTTGACCTCATATCTTAGTCTTTTTGTACAATTGTAGACTGAAAGGATGTCTGAGAACATATATGCCAACACATTATCACCTGAAGGAACTAATGCTTTGAAAGTTTTAGGTGACAGAAAACTTTCACTCTTGGGCCTGGTCTTAGCATGGTCCACCAGGCAGTGCTGCAGTCCAGGGGGCTCAGTGGATGTCCGCCCAGTCCCTGGACAGGCTGCTGAGGATACTACTTCCACCACCATGGTTCACACCCCAGTAGTGGTGGTTTCCTGTACAGGAACTGAGAGACCTGTTGGTGTTTTACTGGAGGCATGACTGGCTGACTCTATGTTGGCCCAGACCAAGCCATAATTCCTGACATAGAATGGATGAACCAAATTCTGTTAACGATGGATATAGTAAACTCTGGGAACTTAGTTGAAATCACCTTCTTCCAAGAGCCTTGTGTACAAAATCGGGTGAAGAGCCTGGTCCTGAGTCTGGCATCAAAGCATCAGGAACACTGTGCCCAAGCTGAGATGAAACAACTTGAGGAGTCCTTGAAAGCCTGGGCCCCAGGTGCCCAGACTCCCCAACCTCCTGTTGCTAACTACTGTCAGGAGCATTATGACAATAGACCTGCTTCTGCTACTAATGTTCAAAAGAAGCAAATACCCTTACATCTCAGCATTCTTTCTTCCTTTGTCTGGAAGGACAGTGGCTGGACTATTTTGATGCAAATGTGAGTGCTGTTCTAGTAAATGAATTTCCTTTTTCCAATGGCATAAAGATCTTTGCCCACTTAAAATTAAGCAAATTCACAAAAGAAAATAAAAATGTAATTTTTGAGTCTTTCTCTAGCTTTTGAAGTCCATCTTGCATTGAAATCTTTAGCCTTCTGGTCCCTGACAGACTATGGTGATTGATTAAAAGCTGGGGCTTAGAGATCAGAATTTGTCTACTATGGCAGTGCTGATTGATTTGTAATAGCTGCTTGATTCGGGCTCATGAACTCATAGAAAAAAAGTTGTTTGATGTATTAATGATGATTTGTAGGTTAAGAGTTGATGTCATCCTTGCCAGGGATTTTCTTTTTCCCTTTCTTTTTCTTTCTTTCTTTTTTTAATTGAGATAACATTGATTAAAAACATTATATAACTTTTAGGTGTACAACATGATAATTCTATATTGGTATACACTAGAAATTTTCAACCAGTGTGCTACAAGAATTTTTAAAACATGCAATACCTGACTATTTAGTCAGGGGCACTGACCTCTTTTCCCTTAGATTGTCCAATAAAAAAAAATAACTACAGCCAACACAACAATAGGCATCCAGTGTAAATGAAACAAAATTATACCTATTTTTTGTCAGATCAGCAAAATATATACTATGTTTTTGAGTGAGCTGCAGAATTTTTGTGATTAGTTTATGTATGCCATGAGATGAGAAAGGTTGAAATTGCTGTATACACTAATCACATATTTACCACCAAAAGTCTAGTTTCTATCTGTCACCATACAATTGACCCTCTTTACCCATTTCACCCTCCCCTACCCCCTACCCCTCTGGTAATCATTAACAAGCTTTTTCTATCACTGCCAGCAATAGTTAGCAACAAATAAGCCCACACACAATGGTAAAATGCACATGCAGAAGAAAAACAAATTTGAAGTAGGCAATGGTATATTTTATATCCTCTGGAATACTTGAAAATCATTCTGCAGTTCTGGCTCAGTAACATTAGAAGGATATAGATAAAATTTTGATGATAAAAGGAAAAACTTTAAATTACTCTCTCACACATTCCCCAAGCCCTGAATAAGCTAGTCTACCTGCTCTCCATCTTTTATAAGAGATATGAGTCCTGTCTGGACCAAGAAAAAGTCTTTGGAATGGGTCTGAGAGAGAAACTATAAAATAACCTCCTAAGAGACTCTTTTATGGTGAAAATAAAATGTCACCTCTTGCAGTAGCATAGAAATATGTTTTCCTGGAAATCAGGAGATGCATAGAACGACTTCTTCAGGTCACATGATTCTGCAGTAGTATCTGGAGAGTTTTAACACTTGGGTTGCGGGAAACGAGTTAAGTCGGCTCGCGTGAATTGCGCGTACTCCGCGGGAGCCGTCTTAAACTCGGTTCATATAGATTTGCGGTGGAGTGCGGGAAACGTGTAAACTCGGGCCGATTGTAACTGCGTATTACCAAATATTTCATTTCAATCGAACCCATACTTCAAAAGATATAGGCATTTTAACGCGCCATCTTATATTTTGGCGGGAAATTCACCAAGTGTATTAAGAAATATAATTTCTCATTCTAGAATCTTCCCTGTCCATTGCATAAATTCCTAGTGCACTCTGTCCCTAGAAAAATAATGCATTATTTTGCTCACAGGAAATGCAGTCTGAGATCTGCTTTACCTCCAATTTCCTATTTGAGTAAATTTTATAAAGCAGATTTTCAAGTTTATCCATCTCAATCTCATTGTTTAAGTTCTGGCTCAGCCACTGTGAAGTTACATGGAGCTTGAATCCAGCCTGAGTTGTCTGGGGTCCATGCTTCATTTTAACTTTTCTATACAATTTTGGCCACTTTACCATTGGCCATATTTCCACAGAAAAGAAGAAAACAGAAATCTATTCATTTGTCTTTGTTAGCAAGGCTCATGGAATACATTGGTTAAAACAGAAGCCACTTTAATGGACTGTGTTTTTCCTGTAATCCATGTGAAGCTGTTTTCTATTTTCTGGGATAACAAAGAATTTGTCACATAAAAACAGAAGTTTTTTTTCACTTTTTCATTTTTCACAATTTTATTTTTAAAAAATTAACATTAAAAAATTAAAAACTAACCATGCCAGAAGAAGAACAGATAGCATAATATACACCAGCACAATTTAGACCAATTAACATCTTAGTGTTTTAAACTGCAGCTATTCATAGTATTATATAAAAAGAAATGTATTCTACTAGTAACAATTGAAGAAAACTTAATACTGTATGGCTTTTATTTGGTAATAGTTCCATAGTTAAATGTTCCTGTAACCATAGTCTATACACAAACAACTCCAGCTATTTAAAAATGTATTTTACCAACTTTGTATTTAAACAAAAACATTTGAAAATAGCTATTGAAAAGTATAGAACAGCCTTTAAGCATAGTGTGCATCATTTTCACTTAAGTTTAATGAATGCAATACTGAGGCAGAAGAAAGTAGCAACTATAATTTTGACCGGGGAACCAGCAGAAGTTGTTTTTAAAGCATATATTTTAAAGAAGAAAATTTCCAAAAACCTCAACACATAATAGAAGAGTCACTTTGTTTATTGTGGTCAGGTGGACCACATTTATACAGACTAAGAGTAAGAATTTATATAAATAAAAAATCTCTAAGGAAAAGAATTCAATTTTATTCTCATTGAAATGTTTATATTTTTATAATTTTTTTGTCTCTACTTTGTGATCTGGCACCACAATTCACATTAGCACCAACCTAGAAATCTGTTTCCATTCACCCATTCAATGACAAGAATATCTTTGACTGAATCCATGGCAAAGTGGCTGCTAGGTAAAGGGCTTCCCTGTGTATTTTAAACATATACACACGTTATGAAACAAGAACTAGAGTGACATAAAGTAATTCTCAGCCCTTATACCAGCCAGACATTTCAGCATGCACAAAATTAATATCTGATTATTTAAAAGTGTACTTTTAAAAACAAAAAAGTAGAAGAAAATGTAAAACATTTTTTAAAAATATTTTGGAGTAAAAATATAACTAAAATCACCACCAAAGAACAAAAAAAGTTGTATAGCCATTCTATGCAATTTTTTTGCAGCTTCTAAAAAGAATAGTTATAGTCTTATCTGAGAAAACATCAAATACATAGAAATAGAAAAATTGTCTCATATAGAAATATATATAATATATATAAAGTTTATGTATAATGAGAATTCTTTTTTAATGTATGCTAAATTTAAGGTGTACTCATTTCTTTTCTGAGAACCATATCAAATTAGTTGGGGTTTTTTTGTTTGTTTTATGTTAATTTTATTTTTCAATTAGAGGCCCAGTGCACGAATTTGTGCACGGGTGGGGGCCCTCGACCTGGCGGCGATTGAGGCTGATTGGGGCAAACGTCCAACCTCCTGCAG
>NW_005878792.1:0-7413 GCF_000147115.1 Myotis lucifugus | reverse complement strand
GCCTCGCTGCTGAAAACATCGATACAATGTTGCTAAAGCCCGGCTGAATGAAAGCCGGTTTCTGGGGTTTTGTTTATCTTCTATGTTTGCAACATAGTTTCTTAGAGTTGTAGCTCAGAGGCTACAGCGCAGGCGAGGAACGTTGGAGTCCTCCTTCACTGCAGCAAGCAAGCCTCATGTTCACTTCCAGCTGCCTGGCTGCCAGCCGCCATCTTGGCTGACAGTTAATTTGCATATACTCACTGATTAGCCAATGAAAAGCGTAGGGGTCATACGCTAATTACCATGTTTCTCTTTTATTAGTGTAGATACCTTTTCACTTAATGGAAGCACTTTACAGCTCCTCTTTGGCATATCTGAATTGTCAGCATCACTACTCTTATGCTTTGGGGTCATTATTAAGTAAAATAAGGGTTATTTGAACACAAACAATATGATGCCATGACATTGGATCTGATGACCAAGACAGCTACCAAGTGACTAATGGGCCGGGAGGATAAACAGTCTGGATACGCTGGACAAATAGATGACTCACAAACTGAGCAGGCCAGCGTAGGGGTTTATCACGCTACTCAGATTGGTGAGCAATTTAAGTTTAACATTTTTTCTTCCTTAAGGAAATTTCAAAGTTAAAAATGAATGTGGAGCCCTGGCCAGTATGGCTCAGTTGGTTGGAGCATCAACCCATACACTGAAAGGTTGCGATTCAGTTCTGCACAGGGCACATACCTGGGGTGCAGGTTTTGTCCCTGGTTGCGCACGTACAAGAGGCAATTCTTTCTGGAATTTTTCATTTAATATTTTCAGGCCACAGCTGGCTTTAGTAACTGAAACCACAGCAAGCAAAACCATGGGTGGAGAGGAAGAACTATTATACTTGTGGCCACTTTATATCCTTGGAAAGAGAAGAAATGGAATAATATAAATCTCATAATAGAAATTTTCCATTTTAGAGGGATCTAAAACCCCTCATATCTTGTATCCATTGCTTTAATCTCTTCCCCACATTGTAGTTCCCTAATCTCTGTTCGAATACTTGGGATATAGGGGAAATCATCATCTCCAAAAAGAAATTTCTTTTCATTGCTGAAATACTTGAACTGTTAGAAAATTCTTACACATAATGAGTCTGTGTCTCCAATTCCCAACCCCTGGTTCCAGCTCCAAGTCTTAGTGGCTCCCAGAATAAGTCTATCTCATCATTTACCCATTTTCCTAGCCCTCCAAATCTCTAGATTTTACCTTCCACCAACACGATCCCTAATGGGAAATTTAATTTTATGAAGAAGTAGCATCATACATTGAATTTTATTATTTTATTTTATTTTATTTTTTCTAGAGAGATATCCAGACAGCAGGAGTAAGAGCAATAACACACTAAATGAAGCTGGGGATTCTGCCCACCATTTGGCCCAGTGATTGTGCACCCCAGGATAAGATGAGAAGCTCTTTCCTCTGCTGGCTCATTTCCCAGGTGTCTCCCAGAGTACAGGCAACTTAACACACTGAAAGTGTTTTAAGTACTTAAGATGACTTTTTTTTTTTGGGTGGGGGGGGGTGGTATAATATGAACCAATTACTTTAATTGACAAACTTCTGTTTGGCAAACAAATATTAGTTGTAAACTAAGTAACTAATTGTATGAGTTTTCTACTGCTGCTATAACAAATTACCTACCCCAAATGTTGTGACCCAAACAACACAAATGTATTATAGTTCTGGAGGGTCGGAAATCTGAATATGGGTCCTATGGGATCAAATTCATGTGTCAGCAGGACTGTGTTCCTTGCTTTCTCCACCTAGGCTGTCTGCTTTCCTTGTCTCATGGCCTCCTTTTAACAATGGCATCACTTCAACCTCTGCTTCCATCCTCACATCGCCTCCTCTGACTCTGTCTCTCCTGCCTACCTGTTGTGATTTAGGTTAATGCAGGCCAATCTCCTCATCTAAAAATCCTTAACTTAATTACATCTGCAAAGTCCCTTTTGCCCTATAAGATAACATATTCACAGGTTTTCAGGATTAGGATGTGGGCTTCTTCAGGGGGCCAGGGGCGGGGCAGAGCAATAATCAGCCCCCTACACTAAGTCAAAACAGAGACAATTCTGCATTTCTAATATAAGTGTCTATTTCCTAAAGATAGCGCAGTAAGGAAAGCATACGTGCCCAGAGTCTGATCTTAGCATCTCTTCCGCCACTGTCTAGCTTTGACGTTGGCGTTAACTCATTTTCAGACCTGGTACTAGGATGAGATGAGCCATTTAGGGAGCACAGGTTAAGGCAGCACTCACACTCAGGTGCCAACCTGTACGCTCACACCCCTGAGAGGGAGGGTCTCCTTAAATTCTGAACTCTAGGCACTTTGCTTGCTACATCCTAGGCTCTACATCACTTCATCCATCTACACCTTTGTTTTCTCATCTGTAGAATTGGAGTATAAGGTTAATCATCATTACTCTTTTTTATCTTGCTTTTTTGTTTTACTCTGTTTTAGGAGAAACAAATGAACTAGTGGATATTTTGCACAATGCATGCCATCCGTGACAACTAGATTTCCTTACTGCATGGGAGTAGAGTAAGGAATACTTCCTAACCTTTCACCCAACTAAAATATAAAATTAAATTTATGTATACAAAAAAGTATTAACATATATGTTTACAAAGAGAAATCAGGAATGTCCAAAGAAAGTGTATTTGTTTATGGAAACAGTCCTTCTACCTTAGCTGCACATTGGAATCATGCAGGGAGCTTTATAAATTGCTGATACCTGGGCCTCATCCCCAGAGAATCTCACTTAATTGGTGTGGGGTACAGCCCAGGCAATGGGATTTTTAAGACTCCCCAACTGACTCTAACATGCAGCCACAGTTGAGAACCACTAGTTAATGACTACTTTAAAAGCCTCAGAAATGTGTTTTGAATTTATTTTAAATTTTATGGAGAATATAGAACACACTTTTTCTATTTGTGGAGTTTATTCCATAGAATCAACATGACAGGTAAAATTCACAATATCATATTTTGATTCATACACACAACTTTTCTGTTAACACATAGGAGGCATCTAAATGTCAAAATGCAAGTAAATGGCCTGGCCAGAGTCCCTCAGTTGGTTGAGTCTTGACCTATAAACCAGGGGGTCATGGTTTGATTCCCAGTGAGGGCACATGCCTAGTTTGCAGGCTCAATCCCCAGTATGGGGTGTGCAGGAGGCAGCCAATTAATGATTATCTCTCATCATTGATGTTTCTATTTCCCTCTCCCTTTCTCTCTGAAATCAATAAAAATATTCTTTACAAATGCAAGTAAATGCTTGTTTTCACTCTATATATGTGTATATGTGTGTGTATCATCCTATATAATCCTATATAATAAAAGTATAATATGCAAATCGACTGAACAGTGGAACCACTGGTCAGCAGGGAGCAGGGCTGGTGAGCAGGTGGCACCAGGCCAGCCAAGGCGTGTGCCAGCGGGCAGAGAAAGGGGACGGCGATCAGGGGGCAGTGGCAACCAGTGGCGGCGGAGGGGCAATTCGGGGAAGGGGGTACAGGGCCAGCCACTCGCCCTGTCACCTCCCACAGAGGGAGGCCACTGGCAGCAGCTGCTGAGGCAGCGGGGGGGGGGGGGGGGGTAGGGGGGGGCCGGCCACTCGATGGCCGGCTCCATCCCCTGATTGGCCCACCCGGTCACCTCCCACAGAGGGAGGGCATAGGCTGGGCTGAGGGCACCACCCAAGTGCACGAATTTTTGTGCACCGGGCCTCTAGTGTGTATGCATGTGTGTATATATACATATATATGAACAAGATGCAGTGAGAGCATAGAGGAAGGCCAGCATGCCATTTCTCCTTGGACATGGCTTGGGGAAGAAAGTAAAACAGACCACCACAAGGTTCTGCAAGGAATTTTGTGAAGGTGCTGAGAAGGGCCCTTCTCGGAGTTGATGTAGCATGATCAGAGCCTAAATAAGAGTAATTGACATATCATATAAGATTTCTAATTTCTCAACATAGAATTATTTAAACGATGCCTTATTGAATAGAGAGCACTTTAGCATTCATCAAATTACTTAAACACCTTCCTGAAATACTGCTCAGCAATAAAAAGGACCCACCTGTTAATGAACACAGAGGAAGAATGGATATTGAGGAGATTGTGTTGAGTAGAAATAGCCAATCTCAGCCCAACTGGCATGGCTCCGTGGATGAGCATTGACTTAAGAACCAGGAGGTCACAGTTCGATTCCCAGTCGGGGCACACGCCAGGGTTGCAGTTTCGATCCTATATGTTGCTATGCTTTTCTCCTTCACCAGACTGGGTGCCTCTGGAGGGTAGGGAGTGACCTCTGCAGTTTCTGATGATAAATGTTCTGTTCTCAATAAGTGCCTGTCAAATTGTTTGAGTTTATGTAAATTAGGTTAGGGGTCCTGAATTTGTTGGCATATGGAAGTGGGGTGCATGCAGGAGGCAGCCAAACAATGATTCTCTCTCATCTTTGATGTTTCTATCTCTCCCTCTCCCTTCCTCTCTGAAATAAATAAAAATATTTTTTAAAAAAAGAAATAACCAATCTCAAAACCCTATACACTGCATGATCCCATTTATATGACATTCTTGAAAGGACAGAATTATAGAGAACAGATTAGAGGTTTCCAGCAGTTCAGAATGAGGGGTGTGGGGTGAAAAAGGAGGGTGAGGATGTAATGAGTTAGAAAGAGGGAGATCATTGTGGTGGTAGATTAGTTCCATAGCTTCATTGCTGAAGTTGTATCAATCTACATGTGTGATAAAATATCACAGAACTATATGCTAACATTGTGCCAATGTCAGCTTCCTGATTTTGATATTGTACTATATCAAATATATTATCCTATATAATAAAAGCCTAATATGCAAATCTACAGAAAGGTGGAACAACTGTTTGGTGAGGGGCGGAGCCAACCAGCGGGTGGCACCAGGCCAGCCAAGGTGGGTGCCAACAGGCAGAGTGAGGGGACAGGGATCGGGGAGCAGCAGTGACCAGCAGTGGCAGTGGGGCAATGGAGGCCGGGGCCGGAGCTGCCCCCTGGTGATCAGTGCACTCCCACAGGGGGAGCGCTACTCAGCCACAAGCTGGGCTGATGGCTGGCAAGCGCTGTGGCAGTGGCGGGAGCTTCTCCCACCTCCCACAGCAGTGCTAAGGATGTCTGACTGGCGGCTTAGGCCCTCTCCCCCTGGGGGGAGAGGGCCTAAGCCGCCAGTGAGACATTCCCCAAGGTCTCCCAGACTGTGAGAGGGTGCAGGCCAGGCTGAGGAACCCCCCCTCCCTGAGTGCACAAATTTTTGTGCACCAGGCCTCTAGTATGTACCATATATGTTAAGATGTAACCAATGGGGAAAACTGAGTTAAAGTACACTGAACCTCTCCATACTATCTTTGCAATCTCTTATGCATCTATAATTATTTCAAAATTAAAAGTTATTAATGAAATAATATAAAACATTGTTTTGAAAGAAACTCCATAATTCTAATATTACTATTCTAAATCAAAAGTCAGTTTAGAATCTTGAAAAAAAAAAAAAGCAAAATATATTGTTGTGTTGCTTTTATTCCTATACTAGAGGCCCGGTGCATGAAATTCATACCCAAGTAGAGTCCCTAGGCCTGGCCAGCAATCAGGGCCAATCTGTGGGGCGACCTGCAGGGCAATTGGGTGGCCCCACTGGCACCCGCCTTGGCCGGCCAGGCACCACCTGCTTACTGGTCCCGCCCCCCGCCACCACTGCTGGTAGCCTCCCTCTGCAGGGCAACTGGCAAGGCGATCAGTGGGGCCCCTGTTGGCATCTGCCTTTGGCTGGCCTGGGGCCTGGGAGCTGAGGGCAGCTCCTGCATTGTGCATCTGCCCCTTGGTGGTCAGTGCCCATCATAACAACTGGTTATTCTGCTGGTCGTTCCACTGTTCGCATATTAGGCTTTTTGCATATTAGGCTTTTATTATATAGGATTCTCTCCTTATATCTCTTTCCCTCTCCTTTATGTCTTCCCTTTCTCCTTCATTCCTTTCTTTCACTTTCTCTTTTTTTTCTCACCTCCCAATCCCCTTTCCAAAATTTCAGCTTGATGAATACATTTTAAGATTATTCCAAACAACAGAAAAAAGAAAACATAATAAAGGGCTTAAATGATAGTGAAAAGTTAATGATGCTGCAATAAGTCTCAGTTGTTATTAGGCTACAAGCCCATTCTGAAAATTTAGTTTATTATTTCCACAGCAGGACACTCATAGGCTGTTTTATTAATATGCTAGCTTTGGGCTAAAATAAGAACCAAGTAACATCTCAATTACAACCACTTTAGCTCCTTTAATTTAATGGTGACATACTAACAACAATGAACAAATTTTGGGATGAGAATGAAAAATGTAGCTTAATTTTAGACTTTCAGATATTTATGTATTTATAAAAATTGATTACGGATTGATATTTTAAACTCTGTTTTGCTTAAAATTTGTTCACATAACAAAAATAAAATTGTCTTTTATGGGGAGAATTCCTATACTAACCTCACTAATATATCTAATAAAGATAGGCACCTCTGTTGTAGTTAAGTGCTCTAGAGAAATAATTTATAAAGCAAATCACATTTTTCTTTTGATTTCCAATTTGACAACAAAACAAAATAAGTTTGTTCTAGCAGTTCTTTCCAATGAGGAGTGGGGTGATTAGAAGTTTCCCCAAGGCTTAGCAGCAGGCTTGGGCCGCAGTCGAAACCCAGGGCCTCAGGTGAGGATTCCCTGCACTTCCTGCTCCATGACTGGTGTTCTTAACAATAGACAGATGCTGAAGCTCAAAGGCCTCAGCCCCTTCCCCATGACATACCAGTGCTGTGACGAAATCCTTCCTCAATCTTTAAATGGCATAATTTATATTTCCAAGTAAATAAGAGACACTTAAAATTATTCAAAGGAATTAGTGGGTTTTGTTCAAACAAAAAGGAAATGAAGCCTTTTTTTTTTACACACACAAAAAAATTACATACTTCAGAACACCTAAAAATATCTTCTAATTGAAGAGCATATGATTATCCCTTAAGGAAAAAGAAGTAATTGCGTCACTTTAAAGATCATTCCAGGTTTATGCTCATAAAATCTTTCATTAGCACATGGAAAGACACTTTCTTTAGTATGTGGTAATGGATGCAATTAATCTAAAAGAGGTTTTTATTATGAAAATATATTTTATTGATTTCAGAGAGAAAGGGAGAGGGAAAGAGAGATAAAAACATTAATGATGGGAGAGAATCATTGATCGGCTGCCTCCTGCACACCCCCTACAGGGGATCCAGCCCACAACCTAGGCATGTGCCCTTGACCGGAATCAAACCAGAGAATCAGTCTGCAGGCTAACACTCTATCCACTGAGCCAAACCAG
>NW_005878791.1:0-7413 GCF_000147115.1 Myotis lucifugus | reverse complement strand
ATCTACAGATGTTTTGGGTAGTATGGACATTTTAATGATGTTAATCTTTCTATCCATGAATATGGTATATGCTTCAATTATTTGTATCTTCTTCAGTTTATTTCTTCAGTGTCTTATAATTTTCTGAGTACAAGTCTTTCATATCCTTGGGTAAATTTATTAATAGGTTGTTGTTGTTTTTTGAGGCAATTGTGAATGGGATTGTTTTGTTTCTTTTTAGTTTCCGCTTCTGATATAGTTCATTCTTGGTGTGTATCAGTGCAACTGATTTCTGGATATTTACGTTGCATTTTGCTACTTAACTGAATTCCTGTATCAGTTCTATTAGTTTTTGGTGGGTTCTTTAGAGTTCTGTATATGCAGTAACACGCCTTCTGCATATAATGACAGTTTTACTTCCTTTCCAACTGGGATGCCTTTTATTTCTTCTTCTTGTCTGATTGCTGTGGCCAAGACTTCCAGTACTATTTTGAATAAGAGTGGTAAGAGGAGCTGTCCATGTTTTATTCCCGATCTTAAGGTAAATGCTTCTTTTTAGTTTTTGCCCATTGAGTATGATGTTGGCGGAGGGCTTGTCATATATGGCCTTTATTCTGTTGAGGTATATTCTTTCTATTCCCATTTTGCTGAGAGTTTTTATCATAAATGGTTGCTGGATTTCATTAAATGCTTTTTCTACATCTACTGATATGATCATGTGATTTTTATTCTTCATTTTGTTTATGTTATGTATCACGTTTATTGATTTGCATCTATTGTACCATCCTTGCATCCCTCGAATAAATCCACTTGGTCCTAGTGTATGATGTTTTTAATGTATTGCTGGATCCAGTTTGCTAATATTTTGTTGAGGAATTTAGCATCTATGTTCGTCAGGGATATTGGTCTGTAATTTTCTTTCTTTGTAGTGTCTTTATGTGGCTTTGCAACTAGGATAATGTTGGCCTTGGAAAATGAGCTTGGGAGTCTTCCCTCCTCTTGAATGTTTTGGAATAGTTTGAGAAGGATGGGTGTTAGTTCTTCTTTAAATGTTTGGTAAAACTCCCCTGTGAAGCCATCTGGTCCAGGACCAACAGGTTTTTCTATACTAATTTCCATTCTTCTTTTGGAAGTCAGTACCCATACATGGGAGACAATGATTCGAGTTGATGCTTTTGGTTGAGTCCATAAAGGAACCTTCCCATTATCTTCACTGAAAGCATAGAATATCATGTAGAAGGCGAAGGCTGGAAGGGCCCCTCCGGGATGAAGCTCAGTCCTCTCGGTGGCTGTGACACCATTGATTAAGAGCCTGTTACACGCAGCCCAAGCCCCACTGGTCACCCCACGCGTGATTGGTGCCATATCTGGGGGCAGCAGTTTGCACAGGGAGCCCGCTGCCCTGCAGACACGTGTAACCCTGCATGACAGTTCGCTGAAGGCAGAGGTAGGGCGGGCTAAGGACTGCTTCGCCGTTGTTGCTAAGATGGCAGGGGTGCCCGTAACAAAGTCCACAGAAGGGGACATACCCATGTAGGCCTCAGCATCTTCTAAGAAGGAAACAATAGCAACACGGGGAACGGCCTCCATGTTCCCCGGGTAGGACCTTAGGAGCTAGCTCAACCACAGTTCGTATTCAAGCGTGTCCCTTTGTCCAGTTCTTTAGTGCTAACCTCCAGGCCTCTCTGGTAACAGTGTGTGAGCCAGAGGCCCCTGGAGCTGGAGGGCCCTCTGAAGAACCACCCTTTGTAGGTGCGGACATCGGAGCCCTGGGGGGGCTGGGCCTGCCCACCACGCCCGACCGGGACGGGACCTGGAGGCCCCGCCTTCTAGCGCGTGCTCTTTCATCTCTCTGACGACTGTATGTGATGGCTTAGTCATAGGATGAAGTATTTACAATAAACCCCTCACTGTCCATCTGTAGAATGAGGATCGTAACTTCACAGCCGATTCTCGGTTCCCCTCAAGCTGGACGGTGATACCCGTCTCTGTGTCCCGAGGCGCCAGCTCGTACACTGCTTTGCACACGGAGCAGCGCGGTGCGTGTTGGCTATTGAATAGTTGGATGGATGAATGACGAGGACTCTTCATTGGACTTCTCTCACGTCGGCTCTTTTGTTAGTGAATTTCTGAGCTGCGTGCACGGTCTCCACCCTTCATTTCCCAGGGTCCCTGGAGCAGCAGCGATAACGAGGATGGTGCCTTGCAGATGCGAGGGACGCCTACAGTGGCCCTTCAGGATCCGGCATTTTCGTTGTGGGTTTTCTGTGCCGACGGAGGTTCAGGAACCTCAGGGAGCCTGGTGTCCTCAGGTCCTTGACTTTGAGGGTTTCAGTGGCAGGGGTCACTCATCAGGGCAGCGCCGTGGGTCTTCTCACTCACTGGTCCTGAGAGTAGAAAGAGAACCCACGCGGGTCATGGGCGGGACCTCATCACCTGTGTGCTGCTGCGGTGAGTGCTGCGGGCCCCTGGGTCGCAGCAGGGAGCGCATCCGTGTGCACGCTCTGCTTTTGTGCGAGAAGCCTAGGCCGCCAGCGTGGGGGGCCGGGCTGGGTGAGTCCTCTGGTTCCTTCCCGTGTGTGAATCATGGAGTCTGTGCCTCTGATTAGGGATCCTGGCCAGGACAAACTCTACCCTCAGAGCGTAATTCCATCAGGCCGTCAAAAAGCTGGATCTTTGCACCAGCATTCACCCTGCCAGGCCCTTGGTACCCGGAGCCTGCTCTCACCACCAGCGTGAGGTGACCGCCCACAAAGCCGCTGCCCACTTCCGCTTCCGGAAGCTGCCATTCACTGATGTCCAGTCCCAGGCGGGAGATTTGGGGAGGGGGTGGAGGGGTGATTGGATTATACCACAATTCCAGTTTTATTGGCTCTAACTCGCTTCTCAGAGACACAGGACATGGGTCACTGACTGTGAAGACGTTCTGCCTGTGAATGAGGCCGGCTCGTGGTGGTGACCGCCGAGCGCTGTTCTGCGTGTGTGACTCCCCCCCCCCCCCCTCGGCTCTGTGTAGGCCGTGCACTCGCCCCAAAGGCAGCAGCATGCGCTCAGGACAGCAAGCCTTTCACCAGCACCCGTCACTACGGCTCCTGTGAGTTAAATAAATAATGGGATCCTCACCCCCTTGAACAGAATGTGAAGCCTAAATATTGAAAAATTAGGCGCTTTAGCCCGAGGCGAATGTGCAGAAGCAGCGAGAGGGGGAGAGCCGAGTGCCGCAGCCGGGGGCTGAGCGGAGAACTCCTGCACCCGCAGCTGCCACCGGCTTGGCGAGGCGCTCGCGGCAGCTCCGAGGCCGGGCTCCCACCCGGCGTGCCTGCTGCTGAGCGAGAGACCGTGAAGGAGAAGCAGCACAGGACGCACGCGAGTCCTTTCTCACAGACCCGGAGGCGCAGGCCCGCGGGACGTGGTGGGAATCGTGTTCGTGGGACACACGGTGATGCTCCAGGGGCAGCTGGGGCTGGTGGCTGGGAGGGAGGCGGGGCTGGGGTGGAAAATGGGGGGTTGGGCTCGGTAGGAGGTGACGGAATGGAGAGGAACCCAACAGGCGGAGGCCGGCACGAAGGGGCGTCGCTGCTGGGCCTCGCTTCACTGGTGGGAAGAGGGGAGCAATGCCCACGCGGCAGCAAGGCTGGGGTGACTCCCTGTTAGCGGCCAAGTCAGCGCCCGGGCTCCACCCGCCTCGGCCGTGCTGGCGTTGGGCTCTAGGTTCTTCGGAGCTTCTGCTTAGGAACTCGACATTGGAGGGGCTTCCTTCACCCACCGGCTGCACGATGCTAAAGCCAGACCCAGAGCAGCCGGAGGCTCCTGGGCTACCGAAGAATACAGACCAGCAAACGGGGTTGGGGGGGTGGCGTGGAGCTCCCCGTGGCCCTCCCTCCCAGAACTGGGCTCCGGCTAGGATTGTCAGGCAGGTGTTCGGTTAAATAACGCGGCTAAAAATACTTCCCCGGCACCCGAGGAGCTCTGGGATGGAGGGAGCACAACCCGGCCATTGGGGCAGGTGTCGGCTCCAGAAGATGAGCGCAAACACCCCCCAGACACATCTCCTGCGGGGACCAGGGCCCGTTTCTGAGAGAAACCAGCAGTATCTCTTCCCTGCAGACCTGCATGGGGAGTAGGCAGGCCTTGGCTGGACCCCACAGGCAAGCCCCAAACCAGACAATTCCATAGGCGCCCACCAGGGGGCACTGTGGTCTCAGCGGTGGTCGGAATTCCACTGTCCGCTCCCTGCCCTGTTCTTGCCCACCACCAACAGGCCTGCCCAGCCTCAGGGAGGTTCCTGTCTAGTGGCCATTGTAACAGTAACTGAACAGACGGGCAGTCTTTTACCCAGCACTTACTTGTGTCAGACACCGTCTCGGTAGTTTCAGTTCATCCTCAGAAGAATGCCGAGGTAGGTAATCTCCCCAACTGCGTGGATGCAGACACCGAGGTGTGGGCCACCCGGGCTGGGAGTTTGGTCCCGTCTGACCCCTGAGCTACCCATGCTGCAGTCTGATTGGGACTTGGAGCTCCAAGTAGTTCATCAGTGACAGCTGCCCTGCGTTTCTCAGTCCCCTGGGCCTAATGGCAGCAGGCGTTCCTGCAGCCTCGGGCTCAGGGAGAGGCCCCGTGGGGAGGCTGAGCTCCCGTGGCAGAACCCCGGGCGGGGACTGTGTTGACTAACCCTACACACGTAGGTTCAGGTGTAACACTCTGCGGTGGTGCTGGCCCTGTAGCAAGTCCGGACTAATTTTGGGGAACCCAGATTATTTTTTGCAAAAGGCTCTGACGTCTCAGGCTTACCTGGAGGGAAGCCGGGTGCTGCCCGGGGCAGCTCCTGTGGGGCCACACGCGGGGGTCCCGGCCCGACTCTGAGAGGCCACCAGCTGGTGACAGCCCTCGCCTAGGACGCTGCTCCGTGGGGCTCACTCGGTGCGTGCAGGCCTAAGAAGAGTATTTGACAACCACGCGTGTTTAGGATTTGGGTGACAGATGTCATTCTTAAAGTGCTTCCCACAGGTTTACTGTGCTCATTGCTGCTACAGTGCATCTCCGTGGGGTGTGAACTGAATGCCAGGCTCTGGGCAGGAGCTAGGCCCCCGGGGACAGTGACATCAGCGCTGAGGACCGGGTGGCCCGGCTGAAGTCGCCTGAGACTCATGCTTCTGCCTCTGACCCTCCAGACTTAGCGTAAAGATGCTGAGATGCAGGCGGCCTTCCGCCTCCATGTCAGGGACTGGTTTGGAAAGAGCAATCTGTTCAGAACATCAGATTCAAAATGCAAAATGTGTGCCTCAGGGAAGGCGTGGTTTAGCTCTGGAACCAGGACTGGAGTCCTGTTTTCCTTCTCTGCGGGCCCCTCCCCCCGTTAAATCGCACTGGCATTTACGGGAAGAGGAGCGCCTGGCCCTGGGGAGCTGGCCAAATGACTACTTTTGGCTGATAAGAAGCATCTCAGGCTTCTGCGCAGCCTTGCCCCAGGCCAGCGACCCTGTCAGATCTGATCCTCCGAGCAGGCTGGGCCGGAGCCGCTGGGAGGCTGAGCAGGGTGTGGTCCTCCGGGCCACCTGGGCCCTGTCCTGGGAGCTGGCGACTCCACGCTGAGCCGTATTCCGTCTGTTCTCGGTCGCATGTAACTCAGGTGGGTGAGGAGGATGCTGCCAGGGTTCCGTCCTGCGAGGAGGCGGCAGGCAGCAGCGCCTCACGTCTCAGGTGAAAGGTGATGTGAGCGGGACCCCAGGTGCTGCTACCCCTGACACCCGTGCGCCACCACTGTGTCCAAAGGGAGCTGTTCCCTGGGCCTGAGGTGTGAACGCTGGGGGCTGTGAATTGGATCGTAGGTACCGTGTTCATGGGGCTCGGGTGAGGCCCGCTGGTGTTGCCTGGAGACTTGTAAGCGCTACATGTGGGGGTCTTTCTCTGGCCGTGGGGAGGCCTGGGCGTGTGCCCCTCCCCGCTGAACTGAGACCCATTCTGTGGGTCCTTCTACCCCAGTGTCCGTGTGTCTTGCTCGTCGGACACGCCCGTGCTGGCCCCGTCTTCCTGTCTCCAATGTTGGGGCCCGGGGGCGCGTTTGCCGAACAGCCCCAGGCAGGACTCCGAGTCCCGCTGCCTTTCAGGAAGCATTACAGTCAACCCTCGCATCCCCACTTCCCAGCCGCCCGCCCCTTGGGAGAGCACTTCCCCGGGTTCGTGACAATTGGTTCTGATTCCGAGGCCCTAATTTGTATCGAATGCAAAATGTCCAGCCTCACAGGAAACCAGAAAGGCCCCTGTCCAGGCGGGTCCAACACCGTGTCTTATTGGAAAGACAGGCCAACAATGAAAGGTTGTGTTTTCTGCTTCAGAACACCCTGCGGAGGCTGCCCTGCGTTTCTCAGTCCCCTGGGCCTAATGGCAGCAGGCGTTCCTGCAGCCTCGGGCTCAGGGAGAGGCCCCGCGGGGAGGCTGAGCTCCCGTGGCAGAACCCCCGGCGGGGACTGTGTGTGAAGCGCGTGTGCCCGGGACCTGGGTGTGCACAGCTGACCCCTCCGAGCGCCTCTGGAGACGTGGTGACATTTGCGCTCTCGCCAGAGGCCTCTCACTCCACGCGGTCACCGAGCTGCGCTGCTCCCAGGACCGCAGGACGTGTCCCAGGGCCCGGAAGGTCACAGGAACACAAGCTGCTGCTTCTCGGGCTGACGTCTACTGACGATCTGGAGCCCCTGGAGGAGGCCTGTCCGGTGCCCAGACGGGCTCAGGAGCAGGACTGTCCCGGGACGGCCATGCCTCCTGCAGCAGGCACAGCCAGTGGTGCTGGGCAGCAGGCGGGGAGCGGCCATGAAGGCAAGGAGACACCCCTGCGAGTCACTGCTGGGGCTGAGGTTTCTGCCCGAGGCAGGCGCTCCCTCCGTCCTGAGCCGAGGCCCCTGGGCTCCTGTGGTGTCTGCTGGGCACATTCTTGCACAGCGGCTGTGCTCCATTGCAGGAGAAGTCACATTTGAGGCGCATCTTCTTGGGCAGGGAGGGTCTGCCAGGACCTCTGGTGGGCATCCGTTCTGTTTACTCGCGCCCATGAGCCAGGGCAGGTGAGGGTCTGCTAAGGTTTCTTCTACCCCGAGGGGTTGTAAGCATCGCAGGTTCGCGGCCACTGTCCACTCCTGTTCCTGGCATTTGCGTCTTGGAATTGCCGGCGGGGCTGGGGGTTCCTGTGGTGAAAGGTCAGCTGTGCGCCGGAGGCGGCCTCCGCGCTCTCCCTCAGGCCCTGAGCAGGCAGACGGCTGCCTGGGGGTTTGGGAGCCAGAGGGTCTGAAGACTTTGTCTGACCCCCAGTGTGGCCAGAATTCCTGACGCGCTCGCTGCTCAGTCCAGTGGCTCCCTCTGTAAGACTGGGTGGGTGGAGTTTTTATTTTTTATTTTGTTTTTCTCTGTACAGGATCGGGAGAGATCGGAGGTGGAAGCATAAGG
>NW_005878790.1:0-7414 GCF_000147115.1 Myotis lucifugus | reverse complement strand
CATGCCCCACGAGCAGTTGGTCTACAACATGTCTACTGCTATGGAAAGGAAGAGGGCACAGCATTTAATATTGACAACATCATCCCCAAAACTTATGACGCAGTGTCATGCTGGGCATGGTTCATTTCCTCTGCAACCCAGCCCTGAGAACTAATTTCCTCATTTATGAAATGGATATATGTGGCCCAGACCAATGAAGTGACTTGTCCAAACTCACACAGGCAGGAGGTTATGGAACAGAACTTGTTCTCAAATTCATGCTTTTTCAGCTGCACGCTTTTGTGCGGAATAGGGGGGACAGTGGCAGATGTGGAAGGAACACTGGGCAAAGACTAAGTGATGAGTAACCTTGAAAGTCAGGCTTTAAAAAATGCACTTTGGTCTCTGTTTCTCTCTCTGTTTCTCTCTCTCTCTCTCTCTCTCTCTCTCTCTCTTTCTCTCTGTTTTATTTGCTGGCTGTTGTAGAATTTTGATGCTTGATTTTCTTTGTTTCTAAAGGGGGCTTACATTACATTTATGTTTAAAACTATCCTTTAATGTCTAACTTTTTATGTATTAGGCAGAAATCTAACTATTATAAAAACACAAACATTAAAATTATATTCTCTTTCAGAATAATGAAAGATTAAAATAAGCATGGAGATTATTTTAAAAGACATACTTTTTAAATATTTTTTGGTTTTCTAAACTAGTATTTATTGTATCACATTGGTAAATTTGATGATTTAACTATAAATATTGGAATATTTTCCCCTGCATACTAAATGAACCTCAAAAAAGGAATCTTGCCTTTGAAAACCTGTGATTTCTACAATTATATGTAAATGTTATGTAAATGTTTTCAATGTTTTTTCTGTGAACTAGAGTTCTATTTATCTTCCCCAATACCACCAGAATGATTTATTTTTCTTCTGCAGATTTAAAGGTGAGACCAGGAGGGAGGCCTGGAAGGAGGGTATATTTGTTTCCTGTTGCTGCTATAACAGATTACCACAAAGTTAGTGGCTTAAAACACAGATTTATTCTTTTTCAACTCTGGAGGTCAGAACTCCAAACTCAGTTTCACAGAGTTAACGTGAAGTGTAGGCAGGGCTGGCTCTTTCCAGAGGCTCTAAGGGGAGAATCCATCTTCTTGCCTTTTAAAGCATTTAGAAGCCACTTGTAATCCTTGGTAGGCAGCCCCTTTCTCCATTTTCAAAGCACCTCACTCCCATCTCTGTTCTGTCATCATGGACTTTCTCTTTGACTTTAATTCCCCCTGTATCCTTCTCATAAGGAGCATTGTGACTACATCTCCCACCATAATCTCCCCATTTCATGATTAATTCAATCACATCTGCCAAGTCCCTATTACCATATCAGGTTCGAGGGATTAGAACATACACATCTTTGGGAGCCATTGTTCAGCCTACCACAATGAGGAGACTAGTTCGGAGGCTGAAGCTGCAGGCATGGATGGAGACCGAGGATGTGTGTGGGTAGTGATGCTGCAGGTGATGAAGGAAAGAGCAGATATTTGGGTACCTTAGAGACCTGGTCAAATTAAAGGTGTAGGGCCCCAAAATGCAGTTGTTCAAAAAGTATTCAGAATTTCAAGAAGGCCAACAGCAGAGCATTGAACAAGCATGGGCCCTTCTGAGGCACAGACTGTGTCCCATGCAGCCAGACCTCGAGCTGGGTTAGAATCCAATCCAGTGCACTTGCTAACTCTGTGACCTTGGACAAAGTCATAAACTCTTCCTCAGCCTCAGTTTTCTTATTTGCAAAATAGAACATAACTTCTGTACTATGGGTGTAACAAATTACCAAAAACTTGCTGGCTTAACACAATAGAGAGTCATCCTCTCACCATTCTGAAGACCAAAAATTCAAAATCGAAGTGTTGATAGGGTTAGCTCCCTCTGTAGGCTCTTAGGGAGAATCATTCCATGCTTCTCTCAGACCTCCTGCTGACCATTGGTAATCCTTGGCTCTTCTTTGCCTGTAGCAGCTCACTCCAACCTCTGCCCCCATCTTCACATGGTCTTCTCTGTGTCTCCTTGTTTGTTTGTGTTTGTTGTTGTTTTATTTTTTTATCATTTTATTTTATTCTTTAAAATTTCTTTATTGATTAAGGTGTTACATATGTGTCCTTATTCCCCCATTACTCCGCCCCATTCCCCCCACTCGTGCCCTCATCCCCCTGTTGTCTGTGTCCATTGGTTAGGCTTATATGCATGCATACAAGTCTTTTGGTTGATCTCTCCCCCGTACCCCTCCCCTTCCCTACCTTCCCTCTGAGGTTTGATGGTCTGATTGATGTTTCTCTGTCTCTGGATCTATTTCTGTTCATCAGTTTATGTTGTTCATTATATTCCATAAATGAGTGAGATCATGTGATATTTATCTTTCTCTGACTGGCTTATTTCACTTAGCATAATGCTCTCCAGTTCCATCCATGCTGTTGCAAATGGTAAGAAACGCCTTCTTTTTTACCACAGCATAGTATTCGATTGTGTAGATGTACTACAGTTTTTCAATCCACTCATCTGCTGATGGGCACTTGGGCTGAAATCTTAGCTATTGTAAATTGTGCTGCTATGAACATAGGGGTGCATATATCCTTTCTAATTGGTGTTTCTAGATTCTTGGGATATATTCCTAGAAGTGGGATCACTGGGTCAAATGGGAGTTCCATTTTTAGTTTTTTTAGGAAACTCCATACTGTTCTCCACAGTGGCTGCACCAGTCTGCATTCCCACCAGCAGTGAAGGAGGGTTCCTTTTTCTCTGCATCCTCGCCAGCACTTGTCATTTGTTGATTTGCTGATGATAGCCATTCTAACAGATGTGAGATGGTACTTCATTGTCGTTTTGAGTTACATCTCTTGGATGATTAGTGACTTTGAGCATGTTTTCATATGCCTCTTGGCCTTCCTTCTGTCTTCTTTCGAAAAGTATCTATTTAGGTCTGTTGCCCATTTTTTGATTGGGTTGTTTATCTTCCTTTTGTTAAGTTGTATGAGTTCCTTGTAAATGTTGGAGATTAAACCCTTATCAGTGATAACATTTGCAAATATGTTCTCCCATGCTGTGGACTTTCTTGTTGTTTTGTTGATGGTTTCTTTTGCTGTGAAAAAGCTTTTGATTGTGATGTAGTCCCATTTGTTTATTTTCTCTTTAGTTTCCATTTCCCTAGGAGCAGTATCAGTGAAGAAATTGCTTCGGCATATGTCTGAGATTTTGCTGCCTGTGGATTCCTCTAGTATTTTTATGATTTCCCGTCTTATGTTTAAGTCCTTTATCCATTTTGAGCTTATTTTTGTGTATGGTGTAAGTTGGTGGTCTAGTTTAATTTTTTTGCATGTATCTGTCCAATTTTCCCAACACCATTTATTGAAGAGACTGTCTTGACTTCATTGTATGCTCATGCCTCCTTTGTTGAATATTAATTGAGCATAGTGGCTTGGGTCAATTTCTGGGTTCTCTATTCTATTCCATTGGTCTATATGTCTGTTCTTGTGCCAGTACCAGGCTGTTTTGAGACCAGTGGCTTTGTAATACAGCTTGATATCTGGTATTGAGATCCCACCTACTTTGGTCTTCTTTCTCAGGATTGCTGCAGCTATTCGGGGTCTTTTTTTATTTCAAATGAATTTTTGGAAAGTTCGTTCAAAGTCTGCAAGATAATGCCATTGGTATTTTAATGGGGAGTGCATTGAATCTATATATTGCTTTGGGTAGTATAGACATTTTAATGAAGTTGATTCTACCAATCCATGAACACGATATGTTCTTCCATCTGTTTATGTCTTCCTCTATCTCTTTTTTCAGTGTCCTGTAGTTTTTCGCATATAGGTCTTTTACCTCCTTAGTTGAATTTATTCCTAAGTATCTTAATTTTTTGGTGCAATGGTAAATGGGATTTTTTTTTTAGTCTCTCTTTCTGTAAGTTCATTATTGGCGTATAGAAATGCCATAGATTTCTTCGTATTAATTTTGTATCCTGCTACATTGCTGAATTCATTTATTAAGCCTAATAATTTTTTTTGATGGAGTCTTTAGGGTTTTCTATGTACAGTATCATGTCATCTACAAATAAGGACAGTTTTACTTCTTCTTTTCCAATTTGGATGCCTTTTATTTCTTCTTCTTCTTGTCTGATGGCAATGGTTAGTACTTCCAGTACTATGTTGAACGGGAGTGGTGAGAGTGGGCATCCCTGTCTTGTTCCTGTTCTTAGGGGAAATGGTTTTAGTTTTTGCCCATTGAGTATGATGTTGGCTGTGGGTTTGTCGTATATGGCTTTTATTATGTTGAGGTATGAACCTTCTATTCCCATCTTGCTGAGAGTTTTTATCAAGAAAGGGTGTTGGATTTTGTCAAGTGCTTTTTCTGTATCAATTGATATGACTATGTGATTTTTATCTCTCAATTTATTTATGTGACATATCACATTTATTGATTTGCAGATATTGTACCAGCCTTGCATCCCTGGGATAAATCCTACTTGGTCATAGCATATGATGTTTCTGATGTACTAGTGGATCTGATTGGGTAGAATTTTGTTGAGGATTTTGGCATCTATGTTCATGAGGGATATTGGCCTGTAATTCTCTTTCATTGTATTGTCTTTATCTGGTTTTGGTGTTAGGGTGATGCTGGCTTCATAGAATAAGCTTGGAAGTGTTCCTTCCTCTTGAATTCTTTGGAATAGTCTGAGGAGGATAGGTTTTAGTTCTTCCTTGAATGTTTGGTAAAACTCCCCTGTGAAGCCATCTGGCCCTGGGCTTTTGTTTGCTGGAAGCTTTTGGATGACTGCTTCAATTTCTACCATTGTTATCAGCCTATGGAGATATTTAGAATCTTCCTGGTTGAGTTTTGGAAAGTTGTATTTTTCTAGGAATATGTCCATTTCCTCCAGGTTGTCTAGTTTGTTAGAATAGAGTTGTTCATAGTATTTTTTAACAATCCTTTGTATTTCTGTGGGGTCTGCTGTTATTTTGCCTCTTTCATTTCTAATTTTGTTTATTTGGGTCCTCTCTCTTTGCTTCTTGGTGAGCCTGGCTAGAGGTTCACCAATCTTGTTTATCCTTTCAAAGAACCAGCTCTTGGTTTCATTGATCTTCTGTATTGTTTTTTGTTTTTTTTGGTCTCTATGTGATTTATTTCTGCTCTGATCTTTATTATCTCCTTCCTTCTGCTCACTCTGGGCTTTTCTTGTTGTTCTCTTTCTAATTCTTTGAGTTGTAAAATTAGATGATTTATTACCATTTTTTTCTTGTTTTTTGAGGTAGGCCTGTAGCGCTATAAACTTCCCTCTCAGGACTGCTTTCATTGTGTCCCATAGATTTTGGATTGTTGGGTTTTTATTGTCATTAGTTTCCAGGATGTTTTTAATTTCTTCTTTGGTAACCCAATCACTGTTTAATAGCATGCTATTTAGCTTCCAAGTGCTTGAATTTTGGGGGCTGTTTTTATTATAGTTTATTTCTAATATTATGCCATTGTGGTCTGAGAAAATGCTTGATATGATTTCAATCTTCTTGAATTTGGGGAGACTTTGCTTGTGACCCAATATGTGGTCTACTTTTGAAAATGTCTCATGTGCACTTGAGAAGAACATATATTCCATGGCTCTGGGGTGAAATGTTCTGAAGATGTCAATTTAGGTTTGCTGTTTCTTTGCCAATTTTTTGTCTAGAGGATTTATCCAGTGATGTCAGTGGTGTATTAAAGTCCCCTACTATGATTGTATTGTTGTCGATCTCTCCCTTGATATCTTCCAGGAGTTTTTTTATGTATTTGGGTGCTCCTGAATTGGGTGCATATATGTTTATCAAGGTTATATCCTCTTGTTGTATCAATCCCTTTAGTATTATGAAATGGCCTTCCATATTTTTTGTTATGGCCTTCACTTTGAGGTCTATTTTGTCAGATATACGTATTGCTACCCCAGCTTTTTTTTCATTTCCATTTGCCTGAAATATATTTTTTCATCCCTTCCCTTTCAGACTGTGTGAGTCCCTTGTTCTGAGGTGGGTCTCTTGTAGACAGCATATATATGGGTCATGTTTTTTATCCATTCACTCACTTGAAGTCTTTTAATTGGAGCATTAAGTCCGTTTACATTTAAAGTTATTATTGAAAGGTAATTGTTTATAGCCATTTTTATTTTTTATGCCTGTGTTCTTTCTTACCTTTTTATTTCTTCTTTTTACACCAGTCCCTTTAGCATTTCTTGCATTGCTGGCTTGGTAGTGATTAATTCCCTTAGCCCTTTTTTGTCAGTGAAGCTCCTTATTTCCCCTTCAATTTTGAGTGATAGCCTTGCTGGATAGAGTATTCTTGGATTCAGTGCCTTCTTTGCATCACTTTGTAAATTTCCTTCCATTTTTTTCTGACCTGATGTGTTTCTGTTGAGAAATCATTTGATAATATAATGGGAGCTTCTTTGTATGCAACTTTCTGTCTCTCTCTTGCAGACTTTAAGATTCTTTCTTTGTCCTGAACATTTGCCATCGTAATTATGATGTGCCTTGGTGTGGGTCTTTTCGGGTTCATCTTGTTTGGGACTCTCTGTGCTTGTGTGACTTTTTTCCTCCCCACATCAGGGAAATTTTCTGACATTATTTCTTCAAATGGGTTTTCTAACCCTTTTTCCTCTTCCTGTTGTTCTAGCACCCCTATTATTCATATGTTACTTTTTTTCATGTTGTCCCATAGCTCCCTTAGGCTTTCCTCCTGTTTTTTAATTTTTTTCTCCAATTGCAGTTCAGTTTGGGTGTGTTTTGCTTCCCTGTCTTCTAACTCGCTAATTTAGTCCTCCGCTTCTCCTAGTCTACTGTTGAAACTTTCCATGGTGTTTTTTATTTCAGCTATATCACTCTTGATTTCTTCTTAATTCTTACGTAAGTTATTGATTTTTTTCATCCATTTATTTTTTATTCTTACATAAGTTGTTGATTTTCTCCTCCATCCGGTTTATGAACTGTATGACCCTTATTCTGAATTCTTTCTCTGACATATTGCTTGCCTCTGTTTCACTTAGCTGCTTTTCTAGTGATTCCTCCTTTTCTTTCCTTTGGGGGTTTTTTTGTCTACCCATTTTTGGTCTCACCAACTGATCTAGATGTCTAGTTGTGCAGGGGCTGCTCCTTGGGTGGCAGTGGCTCCTTGGGCTGCGGTTGCTCCTCAGGCAGTCACTGAAGTGGCTGCTTCTCAGTTGGCAGCAGCTCCTCTGGTGGATGCTGTTCGCAGCAGTGGTGTCTCCTCTGGCTGGTGGGGGAGGCTGCTTCGCACAGCTGCTGTTCCTTGGACGAGGGTGGGCTGCTCACTTGGCTGCTGCTCCTCTAACAGGGGCAGACTGCTCACATGGCTGCTGCTCCTTGGATTGGGGCTGGCTGCACGCTGATGCTGTTCCTCAGATGGGGCGA
>NW_005878789.1:0-7415 GCF_000147115.1 Myotis lucifugus | reverse complement strand
TAGAGTGCAAAAAGTATATGTTTCTGATAATTAACAAATATTTCATAGTGAGGGACTAAATGGCAGCTTTTAACTTGTGATAAAAGGTCGAAATGCCAAATTGCTTTTGGCTAATATGTCATGAAGCCCATTGTGTAGCATTCAAAATTTATATCAAAGGAAGTTAGTTCTTCCCCTTGTTGAAAAGAAAAATAGAATTTTATGTAGATATCAGGGCCTATGTTCAAACAACAAGTCAGTATGTTGAGATTTAAGTTTTCTAGTCCAGGCTAGATTTTCACTCTTAAATTAGGAAACATTTTAAATCAGGGTTGGGATAAGATGCTGAGATGTTAGTCCCCTGAAAACAGATTATATAAAGAAGAACTAGTAAAAAACTGGGATTCCCTGGACATTTAAACTTGTCTTTTGGGAACACAGAATCTCCAGGAAAACATTTCGTTCTGTCTCAACCCACAGGGAAATCATGTGATTAGAGGTTGAAATAACAAGAAAGAAATGTACCTAATTAGCAGACATAGGGAGCTATAAATATCTCCTCATCTCTAGTCTCTCAGTGTGTGTGACCTTGAGCTGGATGGGATCTGGTTGTTGCTTTTGGAATCCTAAGTTTGTCTAGGAGACCTGTGCTTGCCTCCTTCCTGCTGTCTTGTCTGGACAGAGAGCTTTAGTCTCCATCATCAACCATCCAGGGGGTTGGAATTTCACACAAAGGCCATCCTCTAAGATTTCCCAATCAGGTGAGTCCAAAGATCTGGCAGGTACTACAAGAAAGGGTCAGAGAGAATCAAAGCCAAGAACATTTACTTGAGGTCTCTTGGTAGCCATCAGCCTATGGTTGTTTGTCTGATTAACTAATTAATGGTTAGTTTATGATGCTGAAGGGAGAAGTGAACATTAAATTCAGCAACACATGGTTAATTGCTGACAATTAACAGATGGAAGCCCAATTACAGGTGGCAATGTTAGACATAAAGTACTTTAAGTAAAAGTGGAACCTATACAATGAGTTTTGTAACTAAAGGGAGTAGGAAAATAGAGTGCTAGCTATGGAGTGATGTACAATAAAGTGAGGGCGATTCTTTATTCTTATCATGGGGTTTATTCCACGATGTTTTTATATTGAAGAGAAAAATCCAGATTCAATATATTTCTTGTAAATATTACTTTGCAACAGTAGTTCATGAGACATACATTTCACACTGTCTTCTTTCAGTCTGGTTGTTCAATTCACATGAAACAGAATTTATTGGATAAGTAAAAAGAGGTATGCTAAATAGCTTAACTTTGCAATTACTTCATCACCTGTGACCTGAATACATTTGTGGTGTAATTATTCATTTGTTTTGTCTATTGTAAATTATCTGTACAAGTCCTGGCATGTGTGCAGTGGGGCCAGAGTGTTTTCATTCCTGTTTTTTTTATTGCATTCTTCTAAACAAGGAATTGCAGTCTTCTCCACCAAATTTGTTGTCATTGAGTACCTTCATATGTGTATATGTGGGGAATTGTGAGTGTTTATTAATAGTGTGGGCTCAAATCTGCCACTCAGTCATATTGTATTCTCTCAGTTTCTTCTTATTTTTCACTTTTCTTACTGAAAATAAATTCAGCTGCTACTTGTATACTTTTTACTTGTGAATCCTTTCTCTCAACAAAAATGAAAGTGAATGTTTTTCTGTGTACTTAGTGCTAATAAGTCACCCTTCACCCATATAGCCAACTTGTTTTACATCTCCATTATCCCTTATTGTTCCTCTTGGCCTTTTGCCATAACCTCTATTTCCAAAATTTGCATCATCTTCTACTGTCCTCTGGAAGGCATTCTCCTTTGTATTCGACTAAAGGTTAGCTTTACTTTCTATTAGCATATTTGAATTTAATAACTTTATATAAGAAGAAATTATAACTTAGACACTGCTTTTCCCCATATTTAAAAGCCATTCTATAATATTCTTATATTTCCAAGTTTTTGGATATTTAATCTGGAATTAATGGCCCATGTTGATGATAAGTCATTTTCTATCTTTATATAGATTAATATGATTTTCACTTAATGTTTTTATGTAATGGTTTCATAGCCACTATGCATAACCTAATTTCATTCTTGCTGATAATCTGTATTCCATACAGTCTTCGTTTTTAAAAGACTTCTCTTCCTATGTTATGCACATATACATACTCATATGCTTTTATGTAAATTCATAAATAGTATCCTGTGCCCATTAGAAATTCTCTTTATGTGTTGTACACTCTTTTTTTTCTGTGTCCACTCTTCCTTATTACTAACAATATCTTATGGTCTTCCCTCCACTCAACTAGTGTAATACCAATTCATTTACAATGTGCACATAGTCTTTTATGATGTGGCTATGCTATTCCATATACCTTCTCAATGCATTGCTATTATAACAATCATACAAAAATATTCTGAGATTGTTACATTAGAACTCTGGTACTCCACCAGCGGCAGTATTGTTCCTCCAGGGGACATTCAGCAATATCCAGAGACATTTTTCTCTGTCACATGGAAGGTGTAGGTAGAATCCAGGATGCTCTAAACATCCCACAATGCATAGGAGGGACCACACCACAGGCAATGATCTGGCCCAGAATGTCAATAGTGCAGAGACTGAGAAACCATGACTTACAGAATATATGTACTTGTAATAGGTGTCTTCAGATTGGTTTCCCAATGTTGTAACACTTTACAGTTCTGCCAGAAAAGAAAAACGAGTACCCCTTTGCTACCTGCTTGAAAGTTCCAACCTCAGTCAATGTGACAGTTTAGTTTTTTTCCAACCTAACAGGTATGAAATTTTTTTTTATTGTCTTCTGGACTTTTCCTGAATTTGATCAAACATTCAGATGTTTGATGGTTTTGTTAATTTTAATATTATTTTTATATGCTGATTACTCTTTCATTATCAGCTTTTTAAATGATTTTTTAAAAAAATATTATGGTGGGGAGGTTGAGGAGGATGAAAGGGGCATAAATGGTAATAGAAGGAGACTTGACGTGGGGTGCTGAACACACAATACAATATACATATGATGTATTATAGAATTGTACACTTGAAACCTATATAATTTTATTAACCAATGTCAATGTAATAAATTCAATGAAACATTTAAAAAAGAAGTAAATTAAGTAAAAATTAATATTTGTCAATTGATTTTTTGGGGGTGTTTGGCCAATGAGAAGTTTTACATTTTTTTAACATTAAATATATCTATCTTATTACTTCTGAGTCTCTTGACATAAGTACGATGGTTTGGCCCACCCATAAACATTGATATGTAGTTTTCTATCTGTTAACCTAAGAGAGATTGGTTACCCCTATAGTGAGTAGACAATACATCTGTTTTTTTGTAACATGATTGAGGGGCTCAACTTCATTTTCCTACAGGATGATATTTATTTTTCCAACTTTCACAGCAATTCAATCTTTCCAAATATATTAAAATGCAACCTTACAATGGGTTCAACATAGTTATATACAGAGTCCTCATTCCTTATTCATTCAGCAATAATAACTGAGCACCTTCTGTAACGCCCTGGACGCAAGCCGCTGTCACAAAGAACCAAGAGACGCTTCTCATGCAAAAAGCAAAGGGTTTATTGTTTCCAGCATGCTGGGACTCGCAGCTTACTCTGAGCACAGAGCAGCGGCTACGAGTCCCGACCAAGAGTTTAAGCACACATTATATAGCAAACGGGGGAAGTAATCTGGGGTCATTCTACTGGAGATCTGGCGCCGTGTGAGTTAATGCTTGTCTGGTTTCTTATCAGGCCGTTTGTTCTTCAGTTCCCTTCCTGGCTGCAGCCATCTCCCGTAACCTCCCTGGCTGCAGCTGTCTCCCATAAAAGTTGTTTGTTCCATCTGCCCCTTCTGACCTTCCTGATTATATTGGCGCCTCTCATTCCCCCCTTTTTCTGTGGACGGTTTCTAATCTTAGAGACCTTCAGGCTTAGCTAAGGCTGAGTATTGTTGTCTGATAATAAGGAGTTTAATGTCCCCTACCCTCTGTTGTATGAATTCCATAATTTTATTTATAATACAGGGTCCTATAGAGAGGATTAACAACAGGATTATAAGCGGTCCAGCAACTGCTGATAAGAGGGTTGTTAACCATGGCGACTGTGTGAACCAAGATTTAAACCAGCTTTTCTGTGCCTCTCTCTCCTTCTGTCTTTCGGCCAGTCGCTGCCGAAGTTTGGTCATAGACTCCTCTACTACCCCTGTATGATCGGCATAAAAACAGCACTCTTCCCTGAGGGTCGCACAGAGCCCACCGTCCTGCATGAACAGGAGATCTAGGCCCCGTCTGTTCTGCAGAACCACTTCCGAGAGTGATGTGAGGGAATCCTTAAGAGCAGTTATAGAAGCTTCTAGCTCTTTTAAATCCTGATTTATAGCGGCCTGGAGCTGAAGCATTTGGCTAGACCCCTGGGCAAGGGCGGTAGCTCCAGTTCCTATTCCCACTGTTGTTCCAATCTCTAGGAGAACTGCTATAGTGAGAGACACTGGTTCCCTCTTGAAGCGGGTGACACGCTCCCCCACCATCTCCTCGAACGAACTTGCATCATGATATAGTACTCGAAGAAACAAACGGACCATAACACAAAAGTGATGAGAACTATTGAATACAGCAGTGGAAATACAAGGGGTCAGACCGGTACTGCAGGCCCACCAAGTTCCTGCCTCTGGAGTCAGATACCCAGCTGTGGAGTTTATAAAGACAGTTCTGGCACAGAGTTGCTGGTGGCTCAGTGGGGGCGGGGGGTACCTATGCAGAGTCCTTTGCCAGAAACCTCAGGGAGGGTTAGCTTGTGATCTCCTCCCCAACTGCAGGCAGAGCTTGTGGTCAGGGTATAAGTTCCGTTTACTGCAGTCCCCTCATAATAAGGGGGTGTTGTTGAGAGGCAGAGCCAGCAGGATTGAGTCAAATTGCTTTGGGTTGCATTAAGTGTAGTGTAGGCCCCACTTATGAGGTTGAACAGGGGGAACCTACCACTTGGGCTTCTCAGGGTAGGAGCCCCACTACTCGGAGTCCGAACAGGGTTGGTAACTTGGGGAGATTCTGTTATTGGCCCCGCCAAGTAGTGGGGCCGGAGAGGGGAGACCGGACGGACAGCTGGATTGGGCCCCACTGGGACTGGTGTGGTCTCTCGTTGTAGTTTGATAGTAAACCAGAGACCAAAGTCATATCCGGAGGCATAAAACCTAAGCCCCCATGTCCTTCCCTTATACCAGTGGGGAAGCTTGTCCGCCCTTCTGCCTCGTTCTGTTAAGGAGATATTTAATCCATTATACAAAGCTTCTGTTTCACATTTCCCCCTTTGTCTTGGAACTTCTGGCTCAATTATGAGACGGACTGATTCCACCGTTGCTAGAGGCTTGTACTGGGCATATTTTAACAAATGGTTTGGTGGAGGGGAAAGAAACTATTTTAGTTTTAGCAACTTCTATTGAAATAGGATTTTTCTTCTTAAAATTCCTCCATGGCTATCAAAAAGCCAAATTAAGATTAATTTATCTATTGTCCTGATGTTTGCATAAATATAACAAGAATGGTAACTGACTACCTTCGCTGGAATCTCATGGTTGAATCTTAATGTGCCCCGTAGGGCCAGGAAGCCATGCCACCCAGCTGCCATCAGGCCCGCCTGCAGTATCTGCTGAGTTAGGTGAATTCTTCACCTGTAGTAATTCCACCTGAGCCCACGCTCCAGGCTTTAAGGCCCATCTCAGTAGCCCTCCTACCGGTTGCAGTCCAGAGTGTGTGGGGGTTCCGCAGGAACGTAGAGGCATCCCTACTGCTCCCCTTCTACTCTTACCAACCGCTAGTGATGGTAGGGCATGGGCCTGACGCTCCAGCGCCAGCCATCTTCAGGGCTTCCAAGCAGAATTCCAGGCTTTCTTCGTGGCATTTTTACTGGCTTCAAGTCTTTAGAGCTCAGACAGGGCTCTTTAAAACATGATACTCCAGCCAAAGTTTTCCGTTAATAAAACCACTATTAGGAACCGGTCTTATTGAATCTATGCAAAGAAATGTATTGCCATGTTAGCATTGCCAAATTTTGGAGGAATTATATAAGAAGAAAGACATACTGATCTACTCTAAGATTTTCTGACTTTCCTTGCCAATTCCTTTTAATTGTTGGCATTAAACTTTCTTTCTATGCATAACCATGCCTCAGACCTTCTACTCTAAACAGGCTTTTTTTTCAGACTACCCCTGATATGGGCATGGTCACAAAGGCCTGCAAGCAGTACACAGGCTGCCAACTGTTAGCTGTCTCTCAACAGAGACCAAAACCTGATGGGCACTGTTCCCTGCCCAGGTGGGCACCTGCCCTCTTGGCAGCCAGGCACCCTTTACTTTTTGGGGTTCCCCCCCACATAGTACCCTTCCAGGATAGCCAACATACATTCAAACCTGCAAGAGAATTAAAGGTTAATGTGACATATCAATACAATGAAACATAATATAGGCATCATGGCCGCTTTAGGCAGCCACATCTTCTGCTATTAAACATGTGACTCTATAAATTGTCCTTGTCTCTTTGGAGCCATGTCCATGAAGATGCAGGCATTATCTAAGTCTATTCAATGTTACCAGCATCAGGCAGGTCGATCACACCGTAGCTTGACGAAGTCTTTCCGGATCATGGATGGGTCCGCTGACCGGACGTGGGTGTGATGGATCCAGGTTGCGACGCTGTCTATCTTGAGAGCGGTGGGGGTCGTCAGCACCACGGAGTTGGGTGTAGGGACCTTTCCATCGAGGCTCCAGGAGGTGCCTTTTGCCTGGGTGGCGCCAAGGCGCAGCCAAATGTCCTCGTGCGCCCTCTGGAGCCCTCTCAAGAAAAGAGACAATTCTTGCAGCAAGAAAGTCAGGAATGATAGGGGGTGGGGCCTGACCAGCTTCATTCTTGCCTATCTTTATAGATTTCAAGGCCCATTATCTTCCTTCATAGGCAGGGGGAAAAGCCCATTAAGTCTTTGCCTTGAGGAACTGTGAGCCCCATCCTTAAATGTCCCAATCAGACTAGAATTCCAAAATCCCAACCCAGCACAGAATATTACATAGAAAATCAAAGTTCCCAGTAAACAAACAGACAGAGGTGTTTATAAACATACTTACACCTTTTCAGTGAACAAGTATCTTTACAGTCTTGGGCTCTTGAGCAGATAACAGGAACACCGCCCCCAAGTCCCCTGATGGGGACCTGACAGGAACAGATGTGGGGCTCTTCCCTTTCCCACATCCCAGGACAGGATTCTTGACCTATGTCTTATTTAGATAGAAACGGTTTTTATCACAAACAAACAAACAAATCCAAAACCAAGAAAATCAAGGCCAGCAAGTACCCTCTGATGTTTTAGGGGTATCAAGGAAGGAGAAGT
>NW_005878788.1:0-7415 GCF_000147115.1 Myotis lucifugus | reverse complement strand
TTAATACGGCGTGGAATTGCTCCAAGCCCCGCCGATACGACTGCCTCTGAAGCCGCAGGGGGAGAGCCGCGGGAAGGTGTGACACCCCGTGCGGCACTGTTTAATTACCTTTTAGTGAAGGCAGCACGCCTGTCATTTGTCAAGGAGACACTGGCAGCCGTGGAACCTGTGTTTGTATAACCCACTTTACTAGCCGTGATTAAAGATAACATTAGGTGTACACTCGTTCTTACAAAACACGTTTATGTGGCTGTAAAGGTTAATGAATGCATCCCCGCAATCCCTGTGCTCATCATGGAAACAGCTTCGCCGGGAATCGTACTGAATAGAAGAGGCCACATGTTATACTATCCAATCACAGCAAAAAAATTAAGATTTTTCTTATTAGTAATTTTGCTGACCTCTAGGTTCCAATATTTACTGCTTCGAAAAAGTACAAGATTCCAAAAATTTGCTTTGTAATCAGAGTAGATCATTACGGTTCTTACATGGCACAGGAAGGTACATTAAGAAGAATGTGATTTTTTTTTAAGCAAAATCATTGCAAAAGCACCACCGGTCAGAGGGCTTATGTGGCAGTTTTTCTTCCGGAGCCGCTAGCTGTGCCTTTGATGTCCGAGTTTGTAGTCATCATTGCGACAAGGACTTCCTGTTACAATGACCATCAGTAATAAGAATCTGTCAGCCTTCTAGCTGTTTGTCTTTATGGCAGGATTAAAAGAAATGGATGCAATGTATCGAAACCTAGTCCCACAAACACTTGTACAGGAGAGCATTAAAGTTTCAATTCTAGCCTCCTGTTTTTTTCCCCTACAAACTGCAGCCAGATAGTTTAATTTCACTCAACAAATCTACTCATTGTAAACCTACTAGTAACTAGTAATCTCCCCGTTTGGACTTCCTAGTGGACAGAAACCAAACTCCTGAGGCAGAGCTCCGCTTAGAACGTACTGGCTGTTGCAAAGCTGAGACCAGAGAATCTCGGGAAGATGTCACTGTTCTCACCTCCAGACGAACGGAGGGGCCCCAGCCATCTACATAATTGTCTTTATTGCTGCCCAGAGCTTTTTACTCCCAACACTGGCGTCCATTGCTGTTATTTAAGTCCTAGCTTTATCTGAGAGGTGCCAGTTAGCATCCTTTGCACTATCATTTTGTTCAAGAACACAAATTGCCAGAGTCAATGCTAGTCTTTTGATGCACATTATACATGATCCAAGACTCCTGTCACTTTAAAAATCATCTTTTCATTGGATTTGAGGGCTACATTTTCCTTTTATAGTTTTTTTTTTAAGAACAGACACAGAAGATTGAAAAATGTTCAAAAGGAAAAATTAGGATCGACCTATATTAGACCTTGTAGTTCTTAGAAAAATCTTTTTAATCTTCATATAACGCCTAGAAGATGGGCATAGCACACAGGTTGCTCTGTCTTAAAATGAAACAAATGTGAAAGTGATTCGGATCTGCCAGGCACCACGTAAATTCAAGGGGTGCGTTTTTCATGATCAGTTAGGTGGAATGACTGGACATTTTATTCATGAAAACCTCAATGCACATGCATTCAGCATGAGTAACGGGGAGCAAGGAGTGCAGTCAGAAACTGAGTCGTTTGCTTTTTGAAAAATACTTCCCAAATAATAAAAATTGAGCCCTGGCCTGTGTGCTCAGTGGTCAGGGCTTTGGCCTGTGGACCAAAGGGTCTCGGGTTCAATTCCCGGTCAAGGGCATGTACCTGGGTTGCAGGCTCCATCCTCAGCCCCAGTTGGGGTGTGTGCGAGAGGCAACCAATCACTGTGTCTGTCATTGATGTTTTTCTTTCCTCTTCCCTTCCAGTCTCTCTTAAAATCAATGGAAAAAATATCCTCTGGTGAAGATTAACAAAAAATGATAAATAAAAATAGAAATAAAAGTTGAGTGGCTTGTTCAGACAAGAGTGTCTGATATTTTTCAAGGGCTTGTGCTTAGGTTCAACTTAAAATTCTTCTGTAAAATTCTTCTTTTAAAAAAGAAGAACATTGGCTGAGAAGAAGCAATAACTCATCCAAAGTTCTATTACAACCCTAGCCAATATGGCTCAGTGGATAGAGGGTGGGCCTGCGGTCCAAAGGGTCCCGGGTTCGATTCCAGTCAGGGGCACATATCTCAGTTGCAGGCTCCTCCCCGGCCCAGGCCCTGGTCAGGGCTTGTGCAGGAGGCAACCAGTCGATGTGCTTCTCTCACATCGATGTTTCTCTCTGCCTTTCCCTCTCTCTTTCACTCTCCCTAAAAAATCAATGGAAAAAGTGTCCTCAGGTGAGAACTTCTATTACAGTCAGTCCCCACCAACTTTCCCCCAAACCAGCCTTCTTTAAGGGAAGGTGGCCCAAGGTGGCAGCAGCCAAGTGGAAAGAATTGCTGGGCAAAGCAGGGAATTGCTGGGAAAGGCCTCAGCAAGCAGACACAGAAAATGGAAGAAGGCAGACAAGCCAGAGGCAAAACTCAGTAGAGTTTCCTCCTGGCTCCACGCTTGCCCTTTGCCCACATCACCTTGACATTCTCTGCCCGGAGTCACCCCCGAGCAACCGCACAAGCAAAGCAACCAGGACCAGACAGATGGTCAAGTGCACGGGAGGCTTGGTCTACAGCTCACCCAGAAGTTACAAACAAGGAAAAGCTCTCTGATAAGGAGATACTTTCAACAATAAAGATTGTGTGTGTGTTTTGAAAAAAAATCAGTACTAATAAATTCCACCAAAAAATGGTCAGGTCAGGGAATGTTACTATTCCGTGTAAGAGAGAGTTACCCTGCTTCCCTATTCACTACCTGGTAATCCTTGAGCAAATTATCATTTCTGGACCACAAGTGTCTCAGTTATGAAGGGGGAAAATAATACCACCTAAATCACTCAGTTGTTAAGAGGATTAAGTAACAACTAAAGGATAAGCACTTTGTAATAAAAATATTAATCCCCTTTCTAGACCCCTTATATGAATGATGGAAACACTAAATAAAAATATTAATTTAAAGTAAAAATCTAGCCCGGCCAGTGAGGCTCCGTTGGTTTGGCGTCATCCTGTGCACTGAAATGTTGGGGGTTCAATTCCCAGTCAGGGCCCATGCCTGGGTTGTGGGTTCGATCCCCAGTTGGGATGTGTACTGGAGGCAACTAGTAGATGTTTTGTTCTCACATTCATGTTTCTCTCTCTCCCTCCCTCTCCATTCTTCTCTCTCTAAAATCAAGAAAACCATCTTTTCAAAATTTTTTCATAAATAAATAAAGTAAAATTTTAAATTATTTGATGTATCTTTGACATATAACATTATATTAGTTTCATGCATATAACATGATTGATATTTGTATATGTTTTAATAAATTCCAATACTTTGTAATTTCCACATGTAATAACAAATCTACTAGAAATTACTTAGAATTTAGGACTGACCACTACTCAATAATTCCTTGTGATAGAGGGAGAACTGATACAATATTTATTTTTTAATATATTTTTTATTGATTTCAGAGAGGAAGGGAGAGGGAGAGAGAGATAGAAGCATCAATGATGAGAGAGAATCATTGATCAGCTGTGTCCTGCACGCCCCACACTGGGGATTGAACTTGGGACTCGGGCATGTGCCCTTACCGGGAATCCAAACATGACCTCCTGGTTCATAGGTCGATGCTCAACCACTAAGCCATGCTGGCCGGGCTAATATTATATTTATGATGCAGCTGCCAATATAGTGTATCTCCAAGACAAATCCACTCTGGGTAATGCCAGAATTAAAAGCACATTTCTCCTGCATTTATTTCTCATCTTATGTTTTTCTGTCATATTTTGTATATCATCCCACTTTAAGTATATATATATATATATATATTAATGTGTATATATGTATATACATCTATAGTAATAAAAGTATAATATGCTAATTAGACCGGACAGCCAAACGACCTTCTAGACAACCTTCTGGACAAAGCCGGGGCTGCAAGGGTCGAGCCCCTTGCATAAATTTTGTGCATCAGGCCTCTAGTATATATATATATAATTGACAGTTTCAATAAAACTGACCCTTCTCACCTACCCAGTAAGGCTCATCAACATAAAATGTCACATTTAGTAGAAATAAAAACTAATTCCAAAGTTATTAAAATGTAGACGTCTCCTGAAGAGCAATAGCAGGAAAGGGAGAATTATAGCACACACACACATACAGTCTCTGATTCTTAAAATATTATTAAACCATCCATTTCATTCAAATCCCACACCACTTGGCTGTTATCATCTCTTCTTCCTGCCTCTCCAGTGTCCTCCCTGCCTGGCTCTCTCCTGCCTAATACTTCCCTTTTCAACACCCTTCCTTCAGCTACATCATTTCTTTCACAGGCGTTTTCTTATCTAGATCTGTTTAGCCTTCCTCCCCTCAACCCATTAGTAGAGACCCATAAGGAAGATCCTAGAACCAAACTTCAAATAGAATGTTCCTTAGATGACTATAATGGGGGCAAGGATATGGATTCTCAGAGTTTAGTATTATTTCTGAATCTTTCACGAGAGTAACACCTTTTCAACTAACAGTGTTTCTGGTACCAATCAAAACAATCTAAGATGTTAGCAGAATCTAATTGTTAGAATAAGAAAGATATCCTGAGAAATCAAATTAGTGTTCACACATCTGGCACCTGACTTTCCAAAGGCTTAAGGGAGGACAGTTGACTAAGGAAATAAAAGAGCATTTTAACTTTGGTTTTGCCTCCAAAATATCAATTCACATACATGTATGGTACACAAACTAGGAATTACCTTTATGACAAATGCAGATAAGTGATAGAAATATGTGCTTACATTTACAAATACAGTAGAGTCCTTGTTCCAAGTTGATATTGTGGATGATAACAATCTAGATATAAAAAATACTCTATGTTGTTTCACATTTTACACCATCAAATACAGATAAGGTAGACACCCACTTTCTCAGGAATGAGATGATGACAACGGAGGAGCTTCGAGTTAAGACATCGATACAGTTTAAATCCTCCCAAGGTCATAATATATTGCCCTCAGGAGGGAAGCTCAGCCTTAAAGAAAATTCAGACATATCTTCACTAAAAAAAAAAAAATCTAACAAGGTTTTGAAATGCCTTGCCAACACTCAAAGGAAGAGAGAAAAGAATGGCATCACTTCTATCAACCAAAAACTTGGTTGAAAATCTTTTTAGTAGTAGAGAAAATAAAAGAAAATGAAATTCAGACTTCAGGACGAACATTTCTTTCTTAGTTTAGGACTAATATTGAAGAAATATTGAGTTAAACAGCTTTGAAAGAATTGGATTCCTTTTTCTTTAAATAAAATTAAAAAAACACAGTTGCTCTGTATTGGTGATGCATTGCAGCGAGCTATATAACAACCTGCTAGAGAGAGGAGATGCAGGCAAATAGAAGTTGGGAGAGACGCTGGGCTTTCGGTCCTGCTGAGAGGGAAGATGTCCATCTTGACAAATAACAAATAGCCAAAACTTATTAATAATTTAAACATATAAAGTGATGGACTTAAAGTAACTTAATAGTGCTCACCAATCCAAGTCAATCAGGTTTCATAAAAGTAGAAAAAAATGCAATAACCAAATCAAACTAAAAATCCTTTATAATATACAGGGTTTGGCAAAAGTAGAGTTACAGTGGTTCGTATGGAGAATAATTAGTAAATAATAACACAGGAATAAACTCTGTTTTGTGTACTCACAACTGTAAACCTACCTTTGCCCCATCCTGTATTTCCTCAAAGTCTGAGCAAACTCTACTGGTCTCAGGGATTCTTCTTTTATTTTATGGCTTCCGTATATTGAGAAATCTACCTGCACGAGAACACACAGTTACTTTTTAAATCTGAGTTTCTTTGTGTCATGTAATCATTTATTTCCAGTAAATCAAAACCCAATTTTCAATTTCTTTTCTTCTCTGGAGCCGTTTGTTTTATTACAAAAATAAGCAAAGTGATATTTTGGCATGGGAAAAATAGCAACTCAACAAAACTACATCGATTGTAGCGTGAGCGTGAAGAACTTTTGTTTACCATTTCTTGGAAGACCTCTCATTTCCATATGTCCAGAAGAAACAGGAAGTGTGAACGAAGGCAGATGTAGGAAGTGTCCCCCGCACTTGGTTGTCTTGTACGTTTGAATCCTGCTGTGACGTGAGGACAGGAAACTCACAGGGGGACTCACAGGCAAAGACGTAACTTGCTTTGCGTGTTGCTTTTCGTGCCTTGCAGGAAATTATGCTCATTAAAAGATTCTGGTATGTGCTCTGATGAATCCTATTTCAGAAAATGAGTCTTTACCTACCAAAGCCTGAAGAGGTCACTTTTGATTTCCAAAGGAAAAAAAAAAAGAAAAAAAGGGAAAAAAAAGCCATTTTCATGGCATGTCTAGGTTACCCTGAAGGATCACTTTCACGCTATTAACCGCCTCAAAAATGGACGCTGACGGTAATGACTCATAGGAGCTGTGACATTACGATGCTGGACACTCGTTGCCAAGTCTCCGGCACTCTCACCTCCTCCCAGAGATACTCAGAAATAATACCCCTGCAATCATTTTTAAATTCTGAGTAGTTCTAAGCCTTGACAATATTTATATGTTTTATTTTTTAATGTATATTTTTTCATTCTATTCTTGAGACAAAGCAACTATAAGACATGTCGCTTAAGTAGGGCTCACGAAGTCTGGAGACCTGTTTTCATTCAGCAGAAAACGATTCCCTGACTGCTCCGCTTTTGCCCACTACAACCAGTTACGTAAGCATCACTGCACAGTTTATTTAGTTTTTTTAAAATATATTTTTATTGGTTTTAGAGAGGAAGGGAGAGGAAGAGAGAGATAGAAACATCAGTGATGAGAGAGAATCACTGATCGGCTGCCTCCTGCACGCCCCCCACTGGGGATTGAGCCCACAACCCGGGCATGTGCCCTGACCAGGAATTGAACTGTGACCTCCTGGTTCATAGGTTGACACTCAACCACTGAGCCACGCCGGCCGGGCACTGCACAGTTTTTGAATGGATGACTGAAATGGACCTTCAATGAATGTGATTTGAAAATCCGATTTTTAGGACACTATGGAGTAAATGTTCCATAATGTGCATCTTGCAAAGTTTCATTGAATGAGGCGAGAATTCTCCCTAGGGTTTTGGACGCACGTGAATCCTACCTGAGGCTTTCGTGGCCTTTGTCTGAAATAGTTGCTGTCTATGAATTACTACATATCCTTTATTTCCTAAGGAAGCATGTGGGGAGAATGCTGTAAGCCTCGGACGACAGACTTACCCAGATAAGGATTCTATCCTATGGCCTGGAACCGTATGAGTACTATTTGGCACAAACACCAAATTAAAATACTTCTCTCAGTCACAGTTGGTGCTAGTAAGTATTGTA
>NW_005878787.1:0-7415 GCF_000147115.1 Myotis lucifugus | reverse complement strand
GGAGAGTTCCTAAGCTCTCTATGCAGGCATATATTATGGGGAAATAAGCATTACACAATTTAACTAGGCTCATATTAACATTATGTTGTCAGACACCCCCAAAACCCTCATACATTAGGATGAGAAAAGAATGAATAGAAGATGAGCTTTAGGATGCGACAGGTATGGATCTGAATCTTGGCTCTGCCACTTACTGGCTGTGTGACCTTAAACAAATTATTTAACTTCTCTGAGACTCACTTTTGAAATGTGTCAAATGGGAAGTCCAAGCCTTACCTGGTAGCACTTGTGGTAAGGATCACCTAGAAATACGTAGAAAGCATTCTCTTGCTTACTCTCTCTTTAAACTCTGCAGACCTGGCACATAGGAGGGCCTTAATTCAGTGACTGTGTGATTTGTTGCTTAAACTGGGAGTGATCCAGGCAACCAAGACATAGTCATCCTAGGTTAATACATGCATTCCCGCCAAAACCGGTTTGGCTCAGTGGATAGAGCGTCGGCCTGCGGACTGAAAGGTCCCAGGTTCGATTCCGGTCAAGGGCATGTACCTTGGTTGCGGGCATATCCCCAGTGGGAGATGTGCAGGAGGCAGCTGGTCGATGTTTCTCTCTCATCGATGTTTCTAACTCTCTATCTCTCTCCCTTCCTCTCTGTGAAAAATCAATAAAATATATTTAAAAAAAAAAAAAAAAACATGCATTCCCTTCCTTACCCCCAACTCTCTTCTCTCTCTTCTCTCTCTCTCTCTCTCTCTCTCTCTCTCTCTCTCTCTCTCTCTCTCCTCTCCCTTCACCAGTTTTTCAATTTTAAAATAATATTATTTAAAGTCCTCATATTTCTATGTAATGCCCATTATGGCTGGAGGCACCCCAGCCTCTCATATCTCTTGCCACTTCCTGGCCAAGGGGAAAGTTTGAAGGCCTCTCCAAGATTTCAGTGAATTAGCACCTTGGAACCCCTCAGCTCCAGTCACCCATGTCCTCTGGAGCTGCTCTGGCCCCACACTCCATTACCTCTCATGTCAAACTTGGGACAAACGTCTTCAGCTTCTGCAACATCAAAACCCAAATCACTCACACCTAACATTCCAGAAGGAAGCAGATTCTCCTGCAGATTTCATGGGAAACAGGGAGGATTTACACTCAGGTAACAAGCACTGTCATTCTCAAAAGACCCTTTGGTCAGGCTATTACCATGTTCGTTCACTGGCTTTGCCTAATCCTGGCCTCTATCTTGCTGGCTCTTTTCTCCACTTACTTTTTTCTCTCTCCCCTTGCCTTTCCTTATCCTAGTATGATATCGCTCACCCACCAACCCCTAAATCTGGACCTTATGCAATATCCAAACCCTCAGCAGGACTTACCTTCCCTCCCAAATGTGGCAGCCAGATTCTCTAGGATGGTCCTCATGACCCCACCTCACAATGTTTATAATACTTGTATAAACCCCTCCTGCTGAGTGTGTACAAGACCTGCGACTTGGTACTAATCAATAGAACAGTGATGGCGAACCTTTTGAGCTCAGCGTGTCAGCATTTTGAAAAACCCTAACTTAACTCTGGTGCCGTGTCACATATAGAAATTTTTTGATATTTGCAACCATAGTAAAACAAAGATTTATATTTTTGATATTTAGTTTATATATTTAAATGCCATTTAACAAAGAAAAATCAACCAAAAAAATGAGTTCGCGTGTCACCTCTGACACACGTGTCATAGGTTCGCCATCACTGGTATAGAAGGAAGTAAAAGCAGGTGGTGTGTACTTGGCAGGGCATTCCTAGGGTGTGAGCCCTAGTTTCGTGGATAATGGGGTATCCGTTGGCTCTCTCCACTGGAGTCACTGTCTTTCTCCGATAAGCACGTTATGGGGGATACTTTCTTTTTAAAAGTATATATTTTACTGATATCAGTGATAAGAGAATAATCCATTGGCTGCCTCCTGCATGTGCCCTGACCAGGAATTGAACCATGATCTCCTGGTTCACAGGTCGATGCTCAGCCACGGAGCCACGCCGGCTGGGCGTGGGGAGATACTTTTAGGCGGTGCAAACAGCCTGTCACTCCTCAAACGTCACCCTCTAGTTTTCAAAGCCACTGGTGATTCCTGTGAAGCTGTGGTCACACTGATGGTTGCCACGTGGGGATTTCTCTCATTCTATCCCTTGTCTGAATTACATACCTGCTTTTACTTCCAATTTGTAGAGGATGAAAGAGACAGGTGACCTATCTTGCTGGAATTCTTGTGGCAAAAAGGAGGCAGAGTTGGCATTCAAACACAGTTGTAGTTTTTTTTAAAAAAAGCTTAATTGGGATATATTCACATACCATAAAATTAACCCTTTTAGATATATCATTCAGTGGTTTCGTGACTTCTGTCTAGTTCCAGAACATTCCATTACTTCAAAAAGAAGTCTCATTCCCATCAGCAATTACCCCCACCCCCTCCCAGCCCCCAGCAACCACTGACCCACTTCCTGTCTCTGGATTTGCCTGTTCTGGACATTTCACGTAAATAGATTCCTACAATATACGAACCCATGCAGTTTCGATTGCAAGTTATAGGAACACACTGGGGATGGTTCATTCAGAAATGAGGATTTGTGCCTCTTTCTCATCCCAACGTTGGAAAAAACACACCCAAGTTCCATGTGGTGCACACTCACCTCCCAGGATGGTGAGGCATCCACTCCTCGTGTTTCCAGGGAAATAACTCATCAGCCCTCAGGACAGGTGTCCACTCCAGGTCCCACGGGCTGTGGCCAGAGGAGTGGAGCCACATCGAAGGACGGATGGGGGAGACGGGGCCACAACCCCTGAGGGTGGGGCACAACCAGATCCTGACACCTCTTTCCACCCCTCCCTCCCTTCGCTCCCCCTCGTCCCCAGGCTGTGCCTTAGACCTCACACAACCCCACCCCGTTGCTGAGAGAGGGAGCAACAAGGGGTTGACCCAATGAGGAACCCTTTCCCATCCGTGAAACCACATGGTGGGGCCAGGGACCTGGGAGAATCCAGGCAGATTGGGGTTCAATCCTGCAGGATGAAAGAGCAGCTCCCTCCCAGGGGAGGGAGGCGGTGTGGATGGGGGTGCAGCAGCCAGAGATCTGTCTGCTTTGTGGCTGTAGATGTGTGAAGGCAGGAGGCATCTGGGGTAGGTGGGGACTATGGGGTAGTATTCCCAGGGGACACATCATGAGCCTTGGTAGGTGGGGGTGCTTCACTTCTGGGAATGTTCTAGAAGAGCTGTAGGTAGTCTGGGCATTGAGGGACTTGGGGGCACAGAGGGGCAGGGTCAAAGGGCATCAGGGTTGCGGGGTCAGGAAGACACTTAGGCCAGCTGTGCGGAGACCACCAAAGAGCAGAGGTCCTGGCACAGGGCAGCTCCAGGCTGGGCCCCCTGCCCCTGCCCTACCCAATACCCTGACCCCATTGCTGACCCTACACCCCAGCCCCTGGGGTGGGGGTTGGAGGGACCTGGAAAAGATCAGAAGCCATTTCTTGTCCCTCCCCAAGGGGCTCACCCCTTTCACACCCACGGCCTCTGAAATAAGAATCTCGCTGTGAAAAGCCGGAACGGGAACATGGCGGACATCTTCCCAGACCTTGGCCGCCTGTCACCTGAAGGCTTGTTAGGAAATGCAGGCCCAGGCCCCCCTCAGACCTGCTGGATCGGGCTCTGCGTTCCTAGCAGGATGCCCAGGAGGACATGCAGGTGTGAGAAGTGCAGTGTGGACCCTGCTGACCCCACCCCGGCTCCTCCGGAGGCAAGCGCCTCAGCTGTGCTCACCAGCAGTTCTTCCCGGAGGTCCTGCCCCACAGGGGACCTGGGCGATGTCTGGGGGAGCTCCTGGCACCAAGTGGGTGGAGCCCGGGATGCTGCTTACCCCCCAGCAGGTGGCTCCCCCACAGGGAACATGATGACCTGAATGTCCACAGTTTCCCTTTAAGATGGACTTAACGTTCATGTGAGCATTTTGAGAAGCTCTTTGGAAGATGAACCCTGAGTACGTGCAAAGGCTCTGGGCCAGGTGAGTGAGGAAACAGGGCCAGGGAGCCAAGCGACTCCCGGGAAGCCTCCCAGCCCCTGGCTCCCACCCCAGGCTCTGCCCCAGCCTCGCTGCTGCTCCAGTAACAGCCGCCCACACCACGGGCCTCCTGCGATGATGCCCAGCCGACCAGGTTTCCTCTGGCCAATAAGTCAGCACATCGGCCTCCTGGGTTCCAAGCAGACAGCCCTGGGAGTTCCCTCTGCCTTGACCTCTTCCCTGCTACAGCTGAGTCGTGTCAGCCGGTCAGGGAGCAAACTCCAGAGATGAGCATCACTCAGGAGGCGGATGCTGAATTTACATTCCTGGGGGTCACACGCAGGCTAGACTGGGACCTCCCTGCCCCTTACCCTCGTTTGTTTTGCGTGTTCAGAGAGAGTGTGGGAAACTCATCTTTCCTCACAGGAGGGCTGGTGGGTTTTAATTTTCATTCTTTTTTTTAAAAGATATGTGTGGTTTTTTTTAAATTCTAGAGGAAGGGAGGGAGAGAGAGGAACATCAATGATGAGAGAGAATCATTGATTGGCTGCCTCCTGCACACCCCACACTGGGGATTGAGCCCACAACCTGGGCACGTCCAACCGGGAATCGAATCATGTCCTCCTGGTTCATCGGTTGACGTTCAACGCACTGAGCCACACTGGCCGGGCTATTTTTATTCTTTTAAACGACTCTCCAGCACATCAGAGGCTCACGGGGCTTTGAGCATCCTGATTGGGTCTCCATGGAGACTGAACCTGTCTTGGCCCAGCTCCACCAGCCCAGCCTGGGGCTGCAAGCTGAGAACCAGGGACCAGGGGTGGCTCTGCTCCTCACCTAACCCTGACACCCTGCTCCCGCCTGGGGATGGACAGGTGGCTGCCTGTAACAGTCATGACAACAGCCATTTATTGAGCACTGAGGATGTCCTAGGTGCTATGCTAAGCCTCACCTATGAGTTCACCAAATCCACGCCAAGGGCTTCATCCTATTCACTCTTTAGTCTCACTTGGCAAATGAGGAAACCAAGGCTTGGCTGCCTAGAGGGTGGGAAAGACAGTGTGGGATGCTGGGAAGTGTGTGGGCTCTGGGGTCAGGCTGGCTAGGTTCAAATCCTAGCACTCTCACTGTGTAACCTTGCAAAAGTGACTTGGGCCTCAGTTTTTCTCTCTGTAATATGGGTATAAGAACAGTATTTACCTCTTAATGGTTGCTATGAGGAATGGGCAGGGACCAGGGTGGGCTCACCTGGGAGCAAAGTTGAAGGGGGCACCAAAAAACATAGTCGTCACAGTAAAGGCAATTTTATTTTATTTTATTTATATATATTATTATTTTTAAAATATTCATCTGAGTGTATTTTTTCCATTGATTTTTAGAGAGAGTAGAAGGGAGAGGGGAGGGAAAGAGAGAGAGAGAGAGAGAGAGAGAGAGAGAGAGAGATTGACGTGAAATAAGACACATCAATTGGTTGTCTTCCACATGTGCCCAGGGCCAGGGATCAAACCCGAGCCCCTTCTGACCCCAGGCTGACACTCTAACCACTGAGCAAACAGTCCAGGGCAAGATAAAGAATATTTCAATGCAGTTTTTTTTTTTTTTGGTTTTTGGTTCTTTTTTAAAATTATTATTAGTTAAGGTATTACAAATGTGTCCTCATCCCCCCCCTTAACCCCCAACCTCCCCCTCAATGCAGTTTTTAAAAAAGATATTTTTATTGATTTCAGAGAGGAAAGGAGAGGGAGAGATAGAAACATCAATGATGAGAGAGAATCATTGATTGGCTGCCTCCCACATGCTCCCCCATTGGGGATTGAGCCCACAATTCAAGCATGTGCCCTGATAGGGAATTGAACTATGACCTCCTGGTTCATAGGTCAACGCTCAACTACGGAGCCATGCTGGCCGGGCTAATGCAGTATTTTTTAAAAACTAAAATTAATGTTCCCCAAATTCATGATGAATAAAATGTAAACATTTTAAATAGACAGAATCAGTATTACTGAATTTTCCTTTGGCTCAGCACTGCATTATTAGTGATCCCGTCTTTGTTTTAAAATAAACGCAATTAAAAATTAAATTCAGGTGCTCGCTTCGGCATCACATATACTAAAATTGGAATGATACAGAGAAGATTAGCATGGCCCCTGCGCAAAGATGACACACAAATTCGTGAAGCGTTCCACATTTAAAAAAAAAATTAAATTCAGAATTGGTAGACTGCCCCCACCCCCTAACACACACACCCTTGCTTAGTCTGGCACTTTTCCTGTTACAATCTCCTTGAAGTTCCTCAAGCCTGTCAGGATGCTTCCTGCCCCAGGGCCTTTGCACTTGCTGCCCCAGTCTTATCTCAGCTCAAAGCCAAGCTCTGTCATCAGCCTTCCCTGAATTTGCCTCCTAAAGGCTTCCCTCCACTCATTTAGCTGTTTCTTTCATTGTATTTTTTCATAGTGTAAAAGTATCTTGTTTATTTACTTTTAACCACCCCCAGGATTTGTTGTGTGGATTGAATGAGTTTGTGCCAGTCAAGAACTTAGCACAGAGCCAGGTGCCTGGAAAGAACTATGCACTTTATCAGTAACATGTAAATATACAGCATATTACAATTAAATTACATTAAAGGGTTATAAATATTATGGGGGGGAGGAAGCCTGAGAAATGAGGTGATGGTGGATGAACAATTTTAGATAAAATGGACAGAGAAAGTGTTGAGGGACTGAAGGAGTAAGCCGTGCACCATTTGGGGGAAGGGTATTCTAGGCGGAGGGCACAGCTCGTGCAGAGTCCCTGGGGCAGGTGGGTGCCTGGTGTGTTGGAAGAAAGGCCAGGAGGCCCCTGTGGCTGGAGCAAGTGAGCAAGGAGGAGAGAGGGAGGAGGTGAGGGTAGGGAGGGGAGTGGGGCCGGGTGTGTAGGACATTGAGGGCTGCACAGAGGACTTAGTCTTAATTTTAGGACATTTTTGGAGAGTTTTAAACATGATGTCCATAGAGTTCTTGGCCCAAATGCATCAATATCTTTTGAAATATTTTGAACACTGCAAGTGTGACAAAAATGTTACTGCTGGTTGTTGATGTAACAAACACGATTCCTATTTCTATTCAGTAAGTTATCAACCTGAAAGTGCTGAGCGCAGTGCCTGTATTATCGGACGTGTTCTTTCTTGTTGTTATTGATGAGTTGTGGTCTTAAAAGTGGCAAGAGCAGCCCAGCTAAGTAAAAGCCGGGCTCTACTTTTAGTGATGTTTCCTGTTGTTATCAGTTGAAGGAGCCAGTGACACCTGGACGTCAGGTCTGCCCTGCTGGAAGCGCCCCCGCCCCCCGCCCCCGTCACCCACCCAGAAGAGCGGGGTTTGCGGCCCGTTGGCCTCAATTACCCAACCTGGA
>NW_005878786.1:0-7416 GCF_000147115.1 Myotis lucifugus | reverse complement strand
TGCCCTGTTGCCTCCTCAGCTGCCAATAACTGGCTTCCTCTCCTGCCCCCGGTAGGTCCTCTGTATTACAGTGATCCCCAGTGTGTGGTCCACAGACCAGCACCATCAGAATTAACTGGGCACTTATTACAAAAGCAAAATGTCAGGTCCTATAGTGAATTTGAATCTCTGGGAGTTAAGCTCAGCAATCAGTGTTTTGGATTGTGATTCTGATTTATGTGAATGTTTGAGAATCATTGCTTTGTATGATGTTTCTTACCAAACCCATGAAAGTCTTATGCTAGAAGCTTAGATTCATATTTTTCAAAATATCTATATATACAACATCTTATCTGTTGCAGTGCTTAATGCAGATATTTTCCATATTCCTGACATGTGTCTAGGTATTATTTAATTGTCTAATTGACATTTTCCCAGTGATTATATGACTTGGGAACCAGCATTCAAAATAAGACAAATTAAAAGTATTCCTTATCTTAGAAAAAATGGGCTACTTTATATATGAAACTTTCTTTTTCATAAACCTAATGATAACTACATATAAAAAAACACAAAACTAAGACACATAGATTAAAAGAAAAATATGAAACAGAGGAAATAAGTTTGGAACATCACTAAACAAAAACAACACACAGAAACACAAAGGCAAAGAACCCATTGAGGCACAAAGCTACCATAAAACAAAAGATAAAATGCCTATAAGAAATCCTCATCTAGCAATAATTGCCCTAAATGTAAATGGACTGAATTCACCTATGAAGAGGCACAGAGTATCAGATTCAATCAAACAACAAAATGCAACTATATGCTGCCTTCAGGAGACACACTAAACTGCAAAGAAAAAGTTAGACTCAAAGTAAATGGGTAGAAAATTATTCTCTAAGCAGATATAATCCACAGAAAAGCAGGTGTAGCCATTCTTACATCTGAAAAAAATAAAAGATTTCAAATATAACAAAGGTAACAAGAGACAAAGATGAACATTTTTTAATAAAGGTGATACTATATCTAGAATACATAGCACTTCTTAATATATATGCACCCAATCAGGGAACACTAAAATATATAAAGCAACTATTAAAAGAAATAAAGATACAGACAAAACACAATCATAGTTGGGGACATTAATACTCCATTAAAAACTCTAGATAGATCATCCAAACAGAAAAATCAATAAAAAATATATTTGCCTTAAATGACATATGAGACCAAATGAACATAATTGAGATTTGCAGGCTTTTAGCCCAGACATTCAGTTTATATATTATTTTCCAATGCATATGAACATTGTCAAGAATAGACTATATGCTAGGTCATAAAACTAGCCTCAACAAATTCAAGAAGACTGAAACCATACCAAGCATGTTCTCTGACCACAGTGCTTTGAAATTAGAAATCAACTGCAAAAAATAAGTAAATATACCCACAAATATGTGGAGACTAAGCAACATACTACCAAAAATTAACTGAAATAAAGAAGAAATAAAATGTATAATCAAAAAATATAGAGAGACAAACTAGAATGACAATGCAACATATCCAAACTTTAAGAACTTATATGCCTAGGTATCTTAATTTTTTTGGTGCGATGGTAAATGGGATTGCTTTTTTAGTCTCTCTTTCTGTAAGTTCACTATTGGTGTATAGAAATGCCATAGATTTCTTGGCATTAATTTTGTATCCTGCTACATTGCCGAATTCATTTATTAAGTCTAATAGTTTTTTGATGGAGTCTTTAGGGTTTTTTATGTACAATATCATGTCATTTGCGAATAAGGACTGTTTTACTTCTTCTTTTCCAATTTGGATGCCTTTTATTTCTTCTTCTTGTCTAATTGCAATGGCTAATACTTCCAGTACTATGTCTAACAGGAGTGGTGAGAGTAAGCATCCCTGTCTTGTTCCCATTCTTAAGGAAAATGGTTTTAGTTTTTGTCCATTGAAGATACCTAGGAATAAACTTAACTAAAGAGGTAAAAGACCTCTACTCAGAAAACTACAGAACGTTGAAAAAAGAAATAGAGGAAGACATAAACAGATGGAAAAACATACCATGTTCATGGATTGGTAGAATCAACATCATTAAAATGTCTATACTACCCAAAGCAATCTATAAATTCAACGCACTTCCCATTAAAATACCAACGGCATATTTCACAGACCTAGAAGAAACTCTCCAAAAATTCATCTGGAATAAAAAAAGACCCCGAATAGCTGCAGTGATCCTGAGAAAGAAGAAGAAAGAAGGTGGGATCTCAATACCAGATATCAAGCTGTATTACAAAGCCACTGTTCTCAAAACTGCCTGGTACTGGCACAAGAACAGACATATAGATCAATGGAATAGAATAGAGAGCCCAGAAATCGACCTGAACCAATATGCTCAATTAATATTTGACAAAAAAAGCAAGAACATACAATGGAGTCAAGACAGTCTCTTCAATAAATGGTGTTGGGAAAATTGGACAGATACATGCAAAAAAATGAAACTAGATCACCAACTTATACCATACATAAAAATAAACTCAAAATGGATAAAGGACTTAAATGTAAGAAGGGAAACCATAAAAATACTAGAGGAATCCAAAGGCAACAAAATCTCAGACATATGCCGAAGCAATTTCTTCACTGATACAGCTCCTAGGGCATTGGAAACTAAAGAGAAAATAAACAAATGGGACTACATCAAAATAAAAAGCTTCTGCACAGCAAAAGAAACCATCAACAAAACAACAAGAAAGCCCACTGCATGGGAGAACATATTTGGCAGTGTTATCACCAATAAGCGTTTAATCTCCAACATTTATAGGGAACTCATACAACTTAACAAAAGGAAGATAAACAATCCAATCAAAAAATGGGCAAAGGACCTAAATAGACACTTTTCAAAAGAGGACATTCAGAAAGCCAAGAGACATATGAAATCATGCTCAAAGTCACTAATCATCTGAGAGATGCAAATCAAAACAACAATGAGGTATCATCTCACTCCTGTCAGAATGGCTATCATCAAAATCAACAAACGACAAGTGCTGGAGAGGATGCGGAGAAAAGGGAACACTCGTGCACTGCTGGTGGGAATGCAGACTGGTGCAGCCACTATGGAAGACAGTATGGAGTTTCCTCAAAAAGTTAAAAATGGAACTCCCATTTGACCCTGTGATCCCACTTCTAGGAATATATCCCAAGAAACCAGAAACACCAATCAGAAAGAATATATGCATCCCTATGTTCATAGCAGCACAATTCACCATAGCTAAGATTTGGAAACAGCCTAACTGCCCATAAGCAGATGAATGGATTAGAAAACTGTGGTACATCTACAAAATGGAATACTATGCTGCTGTAAAAAAGAAGGAATTCTTGTCATTTGCAACAGCATGGATGGAACTGGAGAGCATTATGCTAAGTGAAATAAGCCAGTCAATAAAAGATATATACCACATGATTTCACTCATTTATGGATAAAGACCATTATAAACTGATAATGAACAAAAATAGATACAGAGGCAGAGCAGCATTGAACAGACTGTCAAACTACAGTGGGAAGCCTGGGGAGGGTTGGGGGGGAGGTAAGAGATCAACCGAAGGACTTGTATGCATGCATATAAGAATAACCAATGAACACAAGACACTGGGGCGTAGGGGAGGCCGGGGGAATTTCAAGGGAGGGAAAAAGGAGACATATGTAATACTCTTTGTAATACTTTAAGCAATAAAACAAAATAAAATAAAAAGAACTTATATGCATATATTCATAAACCATGGACACATACAATAGTGGGGTGAAGGCCTGGGGAGGGGACGGGAGTATGGAAGTGGGGTTCAAAGAGGAAAAGAGAGACACCTTTAATACTTTCAACAACAAAGATTCATTAAAAATTTCTGAGATGCAAGGAAACATTAATAACAGAGAAGGTTATAGGCTTATCACCAAAAAAAGAGACATCCCAAGTAAACAACCTAACATTACATCTTAAAAAACTAGGAAAAGGACAAATGCAATCCAAAGTAGGCAGAAGAAAGGAAATAATAAAACTTAGAGCAAAATTGAGTGAAATAGAGAACAAAAAGACTATACAAAAATTAATAGAATGAAGAGCTGATTTTTCCAAAAAATTAATAAAACTGACAAACCCCTTGGTAAACTCACTAATGTAAAAAGAGAAAAGACTCATATAAACAAAATCAGAAATGAAAAAGGAGAGGTTACCACAGACATCACACATATACAAAGGATCATACTAGAATACTAAGAATATCTACCACTGAATTTAGTAACTTAGAGGAAATTAAAACAACTATCAAAAACCTCACAAAAAATAAAATTCCAGGACCAGTTTGCTTCACTAGTGAACTCTACCAAACATTCAAAGATTTTATGCCTATTTTTCCTCAAAGTCTTTAAAAAAATGAAGAAGAGACAATATTTCCTAACATATAGTATGAGGCCAACATAATCCAGATACTGAAACCTGGTAAGGATAACACATGAAAAAGAAAACTAAAGACCAATATATCTTATGAATATAGATGCAAAAATCCTAAAGAATATACTAGCTAATTAGATGCACTACATTAAAAAATAATACATCACAATCTAGTGAGGTTTATTACAGGGGCAGAAGAATCGTTCAACATTCACAAATCAATTAATGTAATACACCACATTAACAAAACAAAGGGAAAAAGGCATATATGATCTTATCAATAGATGTAGAAAAAAGTTTTTTATCAGATACAACATCCATTTATGATTAAAACACTCAATAAAATGGCTATAGAAGGAAAGTACCTCAACATAATAAAAGTCATATATGACAAACCTCAGCCAATGCAATACTGAATGGTGAAAAACTGAAAGATTTTCCTGTAAAATCAGGAACAAAACAAGGATGCCCACTCTCACCAATATAGTTCTGGAAGTCCTAGCTAAAGCAGTCAGGCAAGAGAAAGAAATAGAAGGCATCCATATTGGGAAGGAAGAAGTAAAGGTGTTCTGTCTGTAGAAAACCCTAAAGACTCCACCATAAAACAATTAGAAAAAATAAACAAATACAGTAAAGTTGCAGGACACAAAATCAATGTTCTAAAATCCACTGTTTTCCTATACACTAACAATAAAACTTTAGGGGGAGCCCTAACTAGTTTGGCTCAGTGGATAGAGCATCAGCCTGCAGACTGAAGGGTCCCAGGTTTGATTCCGGTCAAGGGCATGTACTTTGGTTGCAGGCACATCCCCAGTAGAGGGTGTGCAGGAGGCAGCTGATTGATGTTTCTCTCTCATGGATGTTTCTAACTCTCTATCCCTCTCCCTTCCTCTCTGTAAAAAAAAAAAAATCAATAAAATATATTAAAACAAAACAAAAAACTTCAGGGGGAAAAAGAAAAAAAAATCTTTTTTGAAATTGCAACCAAAACAATAAAATACCCAGGAGTAAAATTAAAGAATGTGAAGGACCTATATATTGAAAACTACAAAGCATTATTATAAGAGATTGAAAAGACAATAAAATGGAAAGATATTCAGTGTTCATATTTGGGAAAAATTGACATAGTTAAATGGTCATATTTTCCAAAGCAATATGCAGATTTATCAAAGCAATCATCATCAAAATTCCAATGTCATTTTTTAAAGAAACAGAACAAAAAATCATCAACTTTGTATGGACACATTAAAGAACCCAAATAGAGTAATCCTGAGAGAAAAAATAACAAAGCTGGAGGGGTCACACTACTTAACTTCAAATTATACTACAGAGTTATGATAATCAAAACAGCAAGGTATTGGCAGAAAAATAGACACACAGACCAATAGAACAGAATTGAGAGTCCATAAATAAAACCATCTGTATACAGGCAAATAATTTTTGATAAAGAAGCCAAAAATACACCGTAGAAGAAAGAAAGTATCTTCAATAAATGGTACTGTGAAAATTGGAAAGCCACATGCAAAAAAATGAAACTAGGCTATAGTTTGTCCCCATATACAAAAATTAGTTCAAAATGGATCAAATAGATAAATATAATATCTAAAACATTAAATTACATAGAAGAAAAATAAGTAATAAATTTATGGACCTTGGTCTTAGAGAACATTTTATTAATTTGATACCAAAGGCAAGGGAAGTAAATGCAAAAATAAATAAATGGGACTATATCAAACTAAAAAGCTTCTGCATAGCAAAAGAAACAGACAACAAAACCAAACTGCAACTGACTGAATGGGAGATGATATTTGCAAACAACAGCTCTGACAAATGGCTAATATCCAAAATATATACAGAACTCATACAACTCCACAGCAAACAAACAATCCAATTAACAAATTGTCAGAGGATCTGAATAGATACTTTTCCCAAGAAGACATATAAATGGCCAAAAGACATATGAAAAAACTAGAGGCCCAGTGCACGAAATTTGTGCACTTGGGGGGGGGGGTCCCTTAGCCCGGCCTGTGCCCTCTTGCAGTCTGGAACCTCTGACGAAGTCTTAGACCTGCTCCCCGCCAGACATCCTTAGTGCTGCCGTGGAGGCAGGAGAGGCTCCCGCCACCGCAGCTGCACTCGCCAGCTGTGAGCCCGGCTTCTAGCTGAGTAGCGGTACCCTGTGGGAGTGCACTGACCACCTGCATTGAGCGTTTTCCCCCTGGTGGTCAGTGCATGTCATAGCAATTGATCGTTCAGCTGTTCGGTCGATTTGCATTTTAGCCTTTTATTATATAGGACTAGGGGCCCGGTGCACAAAATTCGTGCACCGGGGGGAAGTCCCTCAGCCCAGCTTGCCCCCTCTCACATACTGGGAGCCCTCAGGGGATGTCCTACTGACGGCTTAGGCCCACTCCCTGCTCCCCTTGGGGATCGGGCCTAAGCCACAGTCTGGCCTCCCTTTGTGGGATGCGACCGGGCTGATCAGGGGAAGGCACCAGCCCCATCACCTTGCTGCTGCAGCCATTGCCAGTCACTGCAGCCACCAAGGTGTTTTCATCAACACGGACTCCAGTCCCTTCACCATGAAAAAATGACAACTTTCTTTAGGCATTTTCAAGATGTGTCTTTCATAGGATATGACATTTCTTTATTATTTTTCTTTATCCTCACCTGAGGATAAGTTTCCATTGATTTTTAGAGAATGTGGAAGAGAAAGGGAAAGACAGAGAGAAACATCAAAGTGAGAGGAACACTTTGATTGGTTGACTCCTGCATGAGCACTGACCTGGGCCCCAGCCAGGGAAGAGCCTGCAACCTAGGTACATGCCCTTGGTCAGAATTGAACCCAAACCCTGTTGTAGGCAGGTCGAGGCATTATCCACTGAGCCAAACTGGCTAGGGCAGGATATGATATTTCTTAGCCCTCCAGCAGCAGACCTTCATTTTTTTCGCCAGGAGTGAGGTGGAAAAACCCTACATCACCTCC
>NW_005878785.1:0-7417 GCF_000147115.1 Myotis lucifugus | reverse complement strand
ACCCACCTGACCAGCATGAAGTGAACTTGCTTTTCGTTTCTGTCCATTAGCCAGGAGGGGCTTCTGGGAGGTTTTCCTGTCCACTGACCTGCTGGGTCTAGAGTCAGGGTGTCTCCCGGGAGGGAGGCGTCTGCTCTCGCTACACCTTCAGGACCTGGGGTCACTCTGCAGGCTTGCTCCCTGGAGGGTGGGGCTTGCAGATTCTGCCCAAAGCTACCGGGATGACCTGACGCTCTGTGTCCCTGCTTGGTGGGGGACCAGCTTGGGGGGGACCACCTTGGGGGGGGACAAGCTTGGGGGGGGACCAGCTTGGTGGGGGGACAAGCTTGGGGGGGACCACCTTGGGGGGACCAGCTTGGGGGGGACCACCTTGGGGGGGACCACCTTGGGGGGACAGCTTGGGGGGGACCAGCTTGGGGGGACCAGCTTGGGGGGACCAGCTTGGGGGGGACCACCTTGGGGGGGACCACCTTGGTGGGGGACAAGCTTGGGGGGGACCAGCTTGGTGGGACCAGCTTGGTGGTTTGGGGCAAGGAACTGGCTTCATCTCAGAGTCCAGGTGAATTGCAAATGGAAGTGTTGGGGGTTCCCCTTTACCTGGTCTACTCACCTGGCAGAGTCACCAGACACCCCTGCGGGCGACTAGGAGAGCGGGGAGGAGCAGGAGCTGTGCTGGGCAGCTGCTCAGGGCCTCAGGGCTGGGAAGGGGTGGGGGCTGCAATTCTAGGGACATGGGTCTCGATTCACCCATCAGGAGAACGTTTTTTTAAAAATGTATTTTTATTGATTTCAGAGAGGAAGGGAGAGGGAGAGAGAGAGAGAGAGAAACATCAATGATGAGAGAGAATCATGGATCAGCTGCCTCCTGCACGCCCTCTACTGGGGATCGAGCCCCAACCCCAGGCATGTGCCCTGACTGGGAATTGAACTGTGACCTCCTGGGTCATAGGCTGACACAACCACTGAGCCCCACCGGCCGGGCGTAGCGTACATTTGATTATACCCCCATGTTCAGCTGGATTATGCTGCAAACCAACTACTTCCTGCTGTCTGCCTTTGGGGCACAGGGTAGGCTGCATTTCCTGGCTCTCTGGGTTGAGTGGGGCCACGTGACTAGTCCTGGCCAATCAGTTGTAAGAGGAGTATGTGCGACACTCAGGGCCATAGCATCCAATTGTCAATTTGTGACCTTCTGCACCTTTCCCTCTGCTTCTGAGCCTGGCGTGCTCCGGTCCTGCCTGCTCTCCCCCTGTATCCTGGAGGGCGGGTGCAGAGTGGGGCCCCGGCAATGGGCACGCGGCATAAACAAGACCTCAGTCTTCTTATTGTACGTCATTAAGATGGATGGGCAGAGACGGGTGCACTGGCCCAGGGCAACAGTGATTTCTGTTGTGCGCTGGGGTGTTGATAAGACTGCCGCCTGCAATCACTTGGAAGCCAAATAATGACCACGGACAACAGCAATGCAGACCCTCTGGGGGCCGCACACTCATTTCTGAGGAAGCAGGGGGGTGCCAGCCGGTTGGGTGAGCCTTCGTTTCACTTGATGGACAGTTTCTCCAGGTCAGAGTTAGTGCTTTGAAGCTGCTTAAGAAAAGGAAAGCCCGGCCGGTATGGCTCAGTGGTTGGGCGTCCACCCAGGACCCAAGAGGGAGCCCGTTTGATTTGGTCAGGGCACAGGCCCGGGTTGCGGGCTCAATCCCCAGTGTGGGGCGTGCAGGAGGCAGCCAATTCTCTCTTGTCACTGATGTTTCTCTCTCTCTCCCTTCCTCTCTGAAGTAAATAAAAAAATATATATTAACAAAGAGGAACCATAATTTGGAGAAACTACTGATTAAAATTGTACAGCGCTGCTCACGGAATGTAGGAGACAGTGAACTGACGTTCCCTGGAACATTACAGAATATTCTGGGCCATGAGGAGCTGGCCTTGGTTCCTGAAGACCGAGACCAGCGTCTCCGCCCTGAACCGGGTTTTGGGAAATCCCAGGGGAGCACAGAGTCACCAGCAGGTCTACTTACACATCGAACGTTTATGTTGCTCCTGACGTCAAAGTAAATAAATTACCGAACAGCCTAAACTCTTCCTTCTCTCTGTGCCCCTACACATCCTGTAAAAAGACCAGGCCCCTAATACCAAGCCCGAACCGCGTGGCAGGCGTCGGCGTCCGCAGGTCGGCTCAGGGGTGAAGGAAGGAGGGAAAGCAAGCGCAGACCTGGAGGGAAGATTTTTATTTGCTTGGCACACAGACACAGAAAGACGCTTGCCTACCAGGCAGGACAGCTGAGGACACAGCAGAAATGCTTCTGCTGAATTAAAGACAACGACAGGATTTCTCTCTCTATTTTTATTATATGGAGATTCTTCTCCAGGCTACACTCGTCAATGGCAGGTGGGGGTTCATAGGCAACCAGGAGCTACTATGACCTCTCAACACACTGACACACAGACTAAGGATAGTTACTCCGTTTTAGAAAATTAATATAGCATTTTCCCCTTAAAGTTCTCAGCAGTATGCCCACCGTTTTTGCATTTTAAAAATGTAAACCATCTCATTGTAAGAAACGGAAACTGAAGAATTTTATAAAACTGCTTTTAGGAAACACCTAATGCTTTGTGGCTTTTCCCTATATCCTATGCATCATTAGCATAAGTAAGTGATACTAAATATACTGTTGGTATTAATGATAAAGCACATACTAATGTGTCCGTGAAAAAATAAAAGCACGGCTGACCCTCTGTGCCCCATTTCTGAGCACATATTATTCTATAGGCGGACCCTCCCAGAACGCATCATTCACTGAACAGTTGTTGAAAGCAGTGGGAAGGTGCCAGAAATACTACAGTCAATGGCAAGACCATTCATCAAACCACAGCCTATTCCGTCTGTGCTGTGACGGAAGAAGACGGATCCCAGCCTCTCATTTCATTTCACTCATGTACAAACAGAAGATGGCATGATTTCTCTTTTCTCAAACTCCAGGTCTCACACTCGTTATTCGTAAGCCTTCGAAGGACACTTACTGAAATCGAAAGAAAAACACTCCCTTGGTCATGATGACTGTCTCTGACTCAAATCAAAAGCTACCTATGTACATTTAAAAAAATCAATGCTTCCACAGGCTTGACCTAAGTGTGCGTCCATGTTGCACGAGTGAGACTTTCCATGTGACCTGAGCCGGTGCGTCCCTGCTCCCACCTGCCAGGGACTGCACACGTCACGAGCCCCCGAGTCAGCTACAAGTCGTAGAGCGTTTCGAGAACAGTGGCGATGGACCAGGCTTGCGTCTCGCAGCTGAAGGGGCAGTGCTGGCCGTTCTCGTTGGTCAGCTCCGGGAGCCCTTTCCAGGGGGACCTTGAAGAGAGAAAAGCCGTTTCATGAGACGTAATCTAACACGGATCCCGTGGGGTTAACAAAACAGGCAAGAGACCTGGGGATTCTGCCTTCCTGTTAGAAAACATGCTCACAGGGTCTTTTGCTACGAAGCAGGACATCCTAAAGCGTGTGTACGAGGAGTTTGGATTGACATCCTTCTTTCTATCCCATCTTTGGGGTTGGAGACTTTCAGATACAAAGGATTCCCTTTAGGTATTGAACACACAGGAGCAACTACCATTCCGAGCAATATGTAGAAAAGGAGACCAATATCCCTCTGGCCTAACTTCATTCCTTTCGGAGTAAGTTTATGAGACTCAAATTAGATGTATTAAGTTTGATCTTGAGGAAACTGTAAAATTAAGGTGAAACAATGAGGAAACATACAATTATGATTTGGTGAAAGATGGTGATTAAAAACATGAACTTCCATACTAATTTCCTGTTCTGCTGAATACAGTTGGTATTTACTGTGCATGTATTATGCTCTCATACTAAGTGCTTTAGACACACGATCTCATTTCAATGCTTCTAGAAGCCCCATTAGGTAGGTACCATATAGTGATTCCTGTTTATAGAGGTTTATGGAGGTTGATGACGCGCAGAGCTTGCTATCAGAATACACTGTTATTAGCATATCAAGTGTATTCTTCATTCAATGCAAGCTCTCCAATACAGAACATAAATTTAAAATTACAGATTCTACGACGTTTCATTTCTTCAGTCGGGGTCTGGGAGCATGTTTGTTTCGTTATTGTGCTCTGTAGCTTGTGGCTATGTTACATATGCTTTTCTGTAGCTATCCAATAGTTCATGATAAAAATAGAAAAATAACTCCATTGGGCAGATGTGGAGATACTTTGAATAATAACTAACAGCATCAGCCAGTGAAAAACTGCCACAGAGAAATGGGAACTGCAGACAATGTTTGTTTCCAAGTGTTCAGGCGACGTCAGAGGGACGCGCAGAGCAGCGGGGCCGGGTGTCTGTGAGGGGGACACTGTCCCTTCCGAGTCCCCGTGCGGGAGGCCTCGCCCAGGACCTCGAAGCGGAGGAGGTCAGTGAAGGTGCAGTTGGGCGGCCCTGATCCATCTGATCGCTGTTCTTATAGAACGGGGACACTCGGGCAAGGCGGCGCTCTGGGAGCTGGAGAGAGGGCTGGAGGAGACCCTCCCCGGCGCCTTTGAGGGGGCCCGGGCCACCCACTCCTGCACGTCAGGCTCCCGAGAACAGCACCCTAGCAGTGAATTCTGCTCTTCTGCAAAGAAACCAAACGGAGAGGCCTAGAGAACGTGCGCCCTTGCCGGGAGGCGTTGCAACAGTGCCGTCCTGTGGACGCTCTGAGAACAGCGCCCTGGTAAGGGATGCGCGGGAGACCATCCATTCCTGTCCCTTGAACCACTCAGTTGTGGTGCTTTGCCAGAGCAGCCCCAGCGCTGAGGGCAACGCAAAAGCCAGCCGGCAGGTGCGAGGATCACGTGCAGGGCAACCCTCGGAGCAAGGTCAGGGGACAGGTGGGGGGACGGGACCACAGGTGGAAGGAGAAAAACGACCAGGCGGGCGAGTGTGCTGACTTCCCTGGGCAGAGGGAAGAAAGCAGACTCAGTGCAGACCATGGGCAATGCTGGGGGCGGTGCTGGGACATGGGGTGCTCCCGTCACACACACTCACGCCGACGGGAGAGAAGCGTGCAGGGGTGCCCGTGGCTGCACTGAAGCGAAGGGAACAGACACACCGACTCCTGTGACACACGGAGGTCCCTCAGCTCTCATGGCAAAGGGGATACAGTTCGTGCTGTTTATGCACAATTGTTAGCAATAAGATGTACGTACATATTCAGGTTTAACCTAGACTTTGGGACAGAAGAGCTTTTGCCTGAATTTCCTCACTGTATAAGGACATAGACTCTGAAAGTTACTTATCTGCTAACAGGACAAAGGGTGCGACAAATGGGTTTGAAACAAGAGCCACAAGGCCAACTCTGATACTTTAATGACAAGGAGAGCTTTTCTGAAAATTATTTATCGATATAGCTTTAAATCTGTTCACTCAAAAGGCCCATTTTTTTTATATTTATCCTGTGCTAACCTGATCCAAAAAGACAGAGCAGCTGAAGTTAAAGTGAAAGACTATCTCACATGCACAAATCATGCAATAAAGTCTTAGGAGTAAAATAAACAACCCAGCATGATGAAGGGAAGGTAGGACTACCTCACAGACCTTGTCGTGTTGAAGAGTAAAGCTTCCCTGTTTCATTGGGATTAACTGGAGTGAACAGCAGTGAATTCTAAGGAAATGTCGCTTTCTACTGGACTCAATACTGGTTATGGACATGACACGCCTCTCACGACTTACCTCTCAAGATGAACATAATGCCGAGAAAGGACATTTTTAACCAGAAATATCGTCTTGGCGTTGGTCTCCGGCCCCATCAATTTGGAAAAATACAATTTTGCACGAAGGAAATACCCAACGGGCCACAGCCACTCCTGGAAAAGAAGATTCAACGAGTGAAGGCACGAGCGAGCTGTGAGCAGCTGACATTATGTGAGGAAAACTCAGAAAAGAGAAAAGGAATTCTTACCGGTCCTTGGTGGTAATTGAAACCTTTCGCCAGGTTGTAGTTGTCGTTGTCCAGGGCGTTGTCATAAACCCCACAGTACACCATGTCACTGGAACAGAAATGACACGTAGGTGAAGAGAGACCAGATGCAAAGTAGGAAGCATCGGAAAAAAGGTTCCACAGCAGAGGTAAGACAATCATGTTATCCTGTCTCCCACTCATCGCCCATGGAACCTTAAATGAGTAAACCCAGAGTTCAGAGCAATTTAAAGGTGCATTAGGGAGTGACTAATCAATACTGGCTAACACAAAAGACTACCAACCATCCAGCTAGCTTGCCTTCAAGGAGTTACCCTGACACTAACATCGGTTACAGTACATTATTTCACCAGGCCTCTCATATGCCTATGACAACTAAAATACACGCAGAATAATGCAAATTAGTGGTTACTAAAGATACAGTTTTATTAACTATGAAATATTGGGAAGGTTGTGTTTTAAAGTTCTCTGTGAAATGATGTTAAAATTAACTTCAATAGGGACATTATCAGATTATAGGTAGCAACTGAATACACAGGGAATTCATACACACTTATGAACCAAAGTAGGACAGACTGATTGCGACAGATAACACAGGACAGCTCCCTCTGCTCCGTTTAATTAAATGATTCCTGTTTTCTTTGCGGGAAGGAGACAGGACTTGCCACATGAGTTGCACCAACTGTGGGTGTGAGTTTTGGCCAGTGGCTCCTATCACCTCGGAAAATGCGGAGAGCGCTCAGAGGCAGGGAAGCACAGACACAACACGACGTTCAAGGCTGGAGTGAGTGCGCGGTAAATGGGAAAAACGGACAAAGAACGGGGCACCAGGGACCTGGGACTCACACACGGACATAGAAAGCGAATTGATGGTGGGCATCCAACCTGAAGGGAAACAGGAGACAGACAGGGCATTGGAAACTCAAGAAAAGATAAAAGCTGGGAGAGAGGAGGAATGTAAGAAGGCACAGACTTATCATCGGGACATGAAGACAAAACGGTGTATGGGCTTTAATAGAAACAGCGGCGACGGCGCAGAAAGGAGAGGAGTGACAGCTCGGAGAGGGAGGATGCTCCGAGGAGACGCTGTGTCTGTACTTCCGTGTCTACAAAGTCACCGTCACATTAGAAGGTACTCGTGACGTTAGTGCCATGAACTTAACAACTCCTTTACCGACGGCCGAATGCAGGACAGCCAAAGGTATTCCGAACACCATGTTTTATGAAGATGCAGATGTGTTTAAAACGGAGTGTGAATGCAGCGTCAGAGATTTCTGCTGACAAAACAGTCATGGTGGATGCACGACGACACCGACGGCTTTCCTACTACCTACACGCCACCTGGATCAGCTCCAGGTTTCCATGCCGCGATGACACAGAATCCCACGCTCACTAGAACCCGAGCCACATTCTTAAAGCTCATCCTGCGACTTACTCTG
>NW_005878784.1:0-7417 GCF_000147115.1 Myotis lucifugus | reverse complement strand
CTGTTTCTTTGTTATGGGGTGGGGCCACAACATTAGTAACAAAGAAACAGAATTTCCGGAGGATGAGGCCCAGAAATCAGGATTTTAAAAAGATTCCCAGGTGATTCTAATGTGCAGCCAAGGTTGAGAACCACTGCCCTAGACGCAGTAGTTGGCAAACTCATTAGTCAACAGAGCCAAATATCAACAGTACAACGATTGAAATTTCTTTTGAGAGCCAAATTTTTAAAATTTAAACTATATAGGTAGGTACATTGTTATTAACTTAATTTGGGTACTCCTAAGGCTTAGGAAGAGCCACACTCAAGGGGCCAAAGAGCTGCATGTGGTTCGAGAGCCACAGTTTGCCGACCACGGCAGAGGATCTCGATTTCCCACAACCCGCTCACATAAAGCCTTTTGCTAAGTGTGGGAGCTGGCAAGGTACAGCGACACCCAAACAACGGAGAAGTGATACTGAGAATTCCTTTTGTTAAAAACCTCAGCCATTTCTGGGCTCCACACCTCCCTTTACTTATCAAAGGGCCCAATGCTTCACACATTGTTTGCGGGTAGTTTTTATCACGCGCTAACAGGTGGCGTGTGGCGCGGGCCATTTTTGCTAATTTTTTTGCGCAAATGGCAACGTTCAGTAAAATTACGATAACTTTAGTTTACGTATTTATACGTTACCCGCATTCTACCGCTAGTCTATAAAAAAACGTATTAATACGTGTCCCGCGCTCTACTTACTACCAGTCAACGTAAAACGTATAAATACGTTTCCCGCATACAATGTGTTCAGAGCACCCCTTTTTCTCCCCCCACTCAGCTCTGCAAGGGCAATAAGGGAGCCCTGAGATTTGTGGCCCTCTGATACACCCTTCGCTCACCTTAGATGGCAAATTCAGCTCGCATGAGGTAGGGTTCTAAATATTTTTCCCGCCCTAACCGGTTTGGCTCAGTGGATAGAGTGTCGGCCTGTGGACTGAAGTGTCCCAAGTTCGATTCCAGTCAAGGGCATGTACCTTGGTTGCGGGCACATCCCCAGTTGGGGGTGTGCAGAAGGCAGCTGATCGATGTGCGACGTTTCTAACTGTCTGTCACTCTCCCTTCCTCTCTGTAAAAAATCAATAAAATATATTTAAAAAATAAATAAATATTTTTCCCTTCCTGGTTATATACAGCTGTGCAGATCATCATTGTTGGAGCTGGGAAGGACCTCAGAGATTTTTCTAATCAACCTCCTCATTGTACAGATGACAAACAGAAGCAAGGGTTTGTCAAGGAGCCTTGCTCATGGCACAGTGGAGGAGGTGGCTCGGCCAGGACCAGAGGCAGGTGGGCTGACTTGCAGCCTGGTGCTTTTTGTTCTCCATGGTATAAAGCAGGGGTTTCAGCCCAAATACTTGCCTGGAGCCGGCAGGCAGTGGGAATGACAGGGCCAGGCCTCAGTCACGCACTGGGTGCAGGTGGGGCTGAGTCAAGCCAGAGAGCAGTCACCTTGCAAGGGAGTAGCTGCAGCAGCTTGTTGCCATGTGGGAATGCCTAGCTAGTATTGCAGTATCTTTTTTTTTCTAAGAAAAACTAGAAATCTGGATTTAAAAACAATTATACAATATCCTTACTAGCTCAAATTTAAAACAAACAGTGTTCAGCTCAGTTATAACCCATGTGTAGGCCACGTTCTGGGCTGGCCAGTTTGTAAGTTATGTTGTAAAGAGATGTTATTGCAAAAGGACTTCCCCAAGGGTCTCTCTCCTGACTGCTTCTGTGCTTTTCTCTTCGAGGCCTCCCACTATTTCCTGTTCCCCTCTCCCTGCCTCCCCACCACTTCTGAGCCCACTCCTCATGTTCTCCTCTGCAGCTCCCCAGATCCTGCCTCACCCAGCCCACAGGAAAGGGGCCCTCAGAGCTCCAGCCTAAATGTTCCGATGGTCCTGCCTGGCTTTGTCTCCTCCCCAAATCGCATTCACATTGCTGGTGAGGTTGAACATGAGTCATTAAACTGTGTTTCCAAATTCACTGAGAGCCAACCACAGGTCAACCAAATGCCTTGGCACAGAGGTGCTGTCTTAAATGGAATCACACCAAAGTGCTGTTTGCTTTCTAGAGAAGTTGCCTCGGTGGGATTCAGAAGTAAACAAAACAACACTTATAACAGAAGAACAGCTTACTTTGCATTAAGAAAGCCATGAGTATATCTGGCGTACTTTGCTAAAATATTATGAGAGCAACTTCTAGATACAGCCAGCTCCCTGCAGAATTCCTCACTAACTGCAGAAGCTATAGGTAGGTTTCACTAGTGTAGCCCCATCTCTGAACAGGCCTTTGTCTAAACCTGGAGTCACACACTCAGATGCTACCAGGACCAGGCAGGGAAGTTACATGAATACAGTGGGCCGGGTGGGGCTGTGGTCGCCTGGAGAGTCTACCAGAGGAAGCCATTGCTGAGATCTAGCTGACAATGATTGTAGGCCCTGAGTGGTCATAGCTTCTGATATTTCATGAGAAGTTAGAAATATGGGTGCTTGTGTAAATCTTTGGATAATTGAAGTTTAACAACTAATAAATAAAAACAAAACACCTTCCCAACCACATAAAAGCTCTCTGAGGGTTTGATTCAACCATGAACTGCCAGACAGCAGCCTCTAGGTTGAAGGACAGGGCCAAGAAAAACTAAAAAGGAATCCAGTCGTGGTTCCCAACTGCTTCTATGGAATTACTCACTCAGGATTTTAGATTCACACATGGTCACAGAAGGCCCCACTGTTTGATGGCTCATTCTTCTAAACCTCATTCTAAACAGGGATGTCACCTGCACCCTTGTATAATGTGTAACAAACTCGATTGGACAAACCTAAAGGAATTGACAAGTCCAATCAATGTCCCTGGACTCCTTCGCACTTTGTCCCCAATGCACACTAGAAATTGCCAGCAGCATTCAAATCCTCTTCGCACCCCTCCTATCTCACCACCATTCACTTGCTTACAACAGATTCTTTTCAAGGTTGAAGTCCTTAAAGTAGGTCAACACATCATGCAACAGAACTACCCTCTGCCTACATGTGATCACTGGACACATCCAGTAAAGGCTGAGGTATCTGGATTTTGCATTTTATAATTTGTGTTGTGTTTTATATCCCAATATGTTGTCATGCTGTCAGTCACATGAAGATGACACTGGTCCTTGTCCAGGAAACCAAAATGAAAAAGACAAGCCTCTGGTAGTAGAAAAAAAACTCTGCTTCTCTCTAAACCAAATTTGCTTTAATTCAACAGTATTTATTGAGTGCTATAATATGCATCAGGGACCATGTTGTACATTGGCCATCACATTCTTCAATTTAGACTTGGGGGCAGACCTATCTTATAGATCACACTTAAGTGAAACAGATAGTGATGGCCTTCATAGGAGAAGGAAGGGAAACTGAGAAGGTCCCAAATGGAAGGTGAGGAAACAATAGTTTCTATAACATATTATCAAATTCCTGTGACTACCTATACTTCTTTCATTTTGTTAAGCTAAAGCCTTTAGTAAAATTCCAGCTCTATCTCAGCCATGACATTGGGTATTAATGGGAATGTCATATTTACTCATTTGAATGAGGAATGTTTTATAGGGTAAGCAAGAGTCTTCCCCAAAGTTATAGTAATATGGAGAGGCCCACGGGGAAGAGATTTTAGGGTACTAAAACCAAGTCTTTGGAATCTAGCTTTCCACTTGTAGATAGATTTTTTGCTCCAGTTAATGGCCTTAGGGGATGTAAGGTTTATTTTTTATTGAGTCAGTTGGAAATTTCCTATGCACAGATGAATCACTCTTGTAGGAAACATCAAAGAATCATTCTCATTTTCCAACATCTATGTTTTCATGCCTCAAAATGAACTTCCCATTTTTAACTCCAGGTCTGCTACTCCTCTCATGTTGCTATCTCATTTTTGACGTCATCATCCAGTTAACTACTCAGGATAAAAATTTCAGAATTGTGATCAACATTTTCCTCTCTCTCCCTCACCCTTTTCCCTAACTCTTTAATACTGTATTCAAATGTTTGTGATTTTGTTGAGATAAATTGCCCAAAATGATGCTTCATGAAACACAAAAAGTGTGATTGGAGGCAGTATGAGAACAGTATTTGTATTCTTTGGTCAATAAGTTTGGCAACACTACATACTGTATTTCCCTTTAGAAATTTTAGAGAATATTCGCATATTAAAGGCTCTGAGAAGTTCTGTTCTATAATTTAGAAACCCATTTTAACTTTATCGAATGTAGAATACTCCACACTTTTCAACCACACAATATTTCTCAGTATTCTTGTTAGTATTCTACATAGCAACAGGTCATTGGTAATTTGGAAAATTCTGTTAGGAGTGTGTATGCCTGGGATGTCTCTCCCAGAGGTGCCTATTGCTCATTTCCTCTGTGATTTCCCTCTTACCTAGACCGCTGCACCGGCCCCTTATTTATTATCCTTGCTTTCAGTCTCTACCAATTTTATCCTGTTCTTTTCTCTGCATTCAATTATACTTTTGTAAGTACAGTTATTAACTTTCTCTCATACTCAAAAATCATACATGGCCCTTATACTGCCAGAAATATAAAGTTCTAGCTATCTGCAGGTGTTTTGAGGGTTAAGGTCTATGTAGATTAAAACTGGCTGCACTGTCAAATATTGAAAGTGGGCTAGGTAGCAAATTACCAAGAGCAGCTTGAGACAGAGATAGTTCAATATAATAAACAAGGATAAAAACCAATTTTATCCTGAAGTTCAACATTAAAATATTTGGAATAATGACAGACACCAAACCAAAGATCTATAAATCTTAGAAAACACCCACATACTTGGAAATATTGTATTCGAACTACCAGAAACAAAATATAAAGGGAAAATCTTGAGGGCAGACAGAGGGGGGGGAAAAAGACATATCGCTGCTAGAGGAATAAAAATAAGTATTACAGCAGACTTCTCGACAGAAACAATGAAAGCCAGAGGCAATGAAATGACAACAGAATTTGATATCCAGTGAAAGTATCTTTCAAAAATGCAAGAAAAATACTTCTTCAACCAAATCAAAACTGAAAGACTTCATTGCCAGAAGATAGTAGCTACAATAAATGTTAAAGGAAGTTCTTGAGGCAGAAAGACCATGATAGTAGACAGCAATTTAGATCTACACAAAGAAATACAGATTGCTGTCAATGGAATAAATTAAAGTAAAATAAATTCATTTCCCCATTATTTTTAATTGTTTAAAATATAACTGTCTGAAAATGTTGGGGGGAAATCAGGTAAAAAGACTGTAGCTCTTATTCTTGGATAAAGCAGGAGATATAGTAGCAGGGAAATAAAGAATAAATAAGGGAGATAAAGTATAAACTTGAGTCAGGATTTAGACCTCAATCAATGCTGGGAGATCAGGCTCCCAGGCAATAGGTACAGGGGCTAGGAATGGGTGGCTGGTTTATAGCCATAGGGCCATGTTTCTTAACAAAATTCTCTGCTTCTTAATTCTAGCCCTCTTTCCAGCCTTGTTTCTCACCACTCCTTTACCAACCCAAGATTTCAGACCTAAGGATACCTTTTTGGTGCCCACACACATTTTCTTTTTGTGGCCCTACACATCATATTATTTCCTTCATTTCTAGTTCTACCTATTGTATTCTTTTCATACTTCGACATTGTCATACTTCAACACTATTCATACTTTAACACTATTCATAAGTGTATTTTCATACTTCAACATTTGTTCAATTAAAATGATATCTTATCAAGAAGCTTTTTGTAATCCTCCAAATTAGGTTGGCTTTCTCCCACCCCTGTGACCATGACATATGACTTATATGGCAATTAGCTATTTATGTGATTTTTATCAAGTTCATGATATGCTCTATGAAGGAAGAAAGCACAATTTAGTCATTTTTTAATCCCCCTCTTTTCATCCACTCCCCATCTGCCCTATGTTCAAGTTCTATTAATGGAAAGATTCTGACATATACAAGCTCAGCAAACATTTGTTGAATAAAATTAAGACTTAGGACTTTGGCTTTTTGGTGCCTATGTTATTTGAAGTAAAGAATAGGATCAACATGAATACAGATACAGGGTCTTCTTTCCTCTGGGGTCTGACTTAAGTAGGGTCTGATCTTTAAGAACCTTTTAAAGATCAGGGTGTGATGGCCATTTTAGAAAGGGAAACAGAGTGGTAATCAGGAACCCGGAAATGAGACCTGAACCCCTCCCATATTGTGAGGGGTAGAGAAAAGCTGTGATGGGCCATTCCCTCCAGGTCCCCAGTTCTGAGTTCATAGCCATGGTGGATATGGGCTCTTTATTTGCAACTTCCCTAGACAGTGTGAGCTCAGTCACTTGTCAAGACCAAGTGTAGTTGGGATGGCTCATATTCATCAAATATTCATTCCACAACAGGTGGTTAGGGGAGGTGAAGCAACAGTTAAGAGAGAAGTGGAACCTCAGTGAGAACTAGAGTGGGGGCAGGAAAGCCACAAGGGCAGAGAACAAGCTGAGTCTTCAAGTATCAGTCTGACTTCATATTGGTAGAGAGCTCAAGTATTCCAGGAGCTAGAGCAAAGTTTACAGGTCACTGATCCCAGTGTGTGGACCAATGAGAAAACCAGGATGACAGGTGCAGCCATTCTATGGCGGCAGTCAGAAAAATATAGTATTGGGAGTTGACACCTTTTGGTATGAAGGCATTAGATCTTGTGCTAATTGGATCAGAGTTGCCATGGAGGGTGGGCGGTAGGTAAAAGGACCTTGGTCCTGAATGAGCTTCACCCTGTGGCTTGAATGCTGACTTACGGCTGGAAAAAGTTATGAGGACACACACCCTTATTAATATGGCCCAACAACACCAGTATCCTCCAGGGCCATGTCTTAGTTCACTTGAGTTGCTATAACAACATACCATAGACTGGGTGGCTTATAAACAACAGAAATTTACTTCTCACAATTCCGGAAGTTGGAAGTCTGAGATCAGGATGCCACTGTGGTTGTGTGAGGGCTCTCTCCTGGGTCTTAGACTTCTCTTGTGTCCTCATATGGAGAAAAGGACTAGGGATCTCTGTGGGGCTCTCTATTAAGTCTACTCTCATGACGTAAGCACCTCTCAAAGGCCGCCCTCCTAATACCGTCATCTTTGAGAATGACAGTCTCAACATATGAATTTTGTGGGGACAGAAACATTCCAACTATAGCAGCATAGGCCATCATTGTTATAGAATCTTCAGCAACTTGATGCTCAAAGTAATTTTTTTCTTTTACAGTAGAAAAAAAAATCACAAATTATTGTTCTAGATTGGCTTTTAAACTAAGTAGACTCTAAATGCTTCCAACAATATCATTCTCCCTTTCTCACAAAAGTATGGCTCAAATGATTTCTATGTTAAAGAGAATTTCTACTGTAATTATGG
>NW_005878783.1:0-7417 GCF_000147115.1 Myotis lucifugus | reverse complement strand
TAGAACAAGAGGGAGAAGGGCTAGACTCCATGTTTCTCAAACTTGGAAGTGGTTGAAATCACCTAGGAAGCTTCAAAAAGACAGAGGGCTGCTGGCCGGTAGCTCAGTTGGTCAGAGTGTCGTCCTGACACACCCAGTCAGGGCACACACAAGAAACAGCAAATTAATCTCTCTCTCTTTCTCTGTCTCTCTCTCTCCCTCTCTAAAATCAATAAATAAAAAAAATTTAAAAAGAAAAACACAGAGTGCTGGGCTTCACCCCCAGAGACTGAGTTCATGGGCCTAGGGTGGGCTCTGGGCATCCTGATTTTTTAAAAGCTCCCCAGGGGGTTTTAATGTGCAGCCAGTTGATACCAACAGGGCTAGATTGAAGATGGAAAAGGAAATATGACCTCCCTGTGTGTCCTGTGGCCCAGCAATGCAAGAGAGAAGGACCTTGGGCCTCACCACCCCCCCTCCGGTGTCTTATAGCAGGCTATGTAGCTCAGTGGAAAGAGCTGACCATGTTTGTCTGGAGGTCTGAGTTCTGATTTTGGATTAACCACCGGCCACCGAGTGATGGCAGCGCCTACAATGAATCCCTGGACAATGTGGATGCTGGCCAGGGGAGACCTGAGTTCACTAATTCATTGTTTGCCGGGCTGGTCACTCTCTCTCCCTGCCTTCAGTTCCCGCATGTAATCTCCAGCTCTCAAACATTCCAAATCTGTACTTTCATTAAAATAGCCCAGTCATTTCTAGTTGAACAGATTTTTTTCCCCATGAATTATTCAGACTTGGGAGTTGAATGTTGAAAATAACACGCTCGAGTTGTCCTCATTAGGAAGCTTTTAGCTGCGAGTCTCCTGTCTTCCACTATCTCTACAAAGCCGGGTCTCTGCAGAGTTTTTGGGGGATGAACACAGTCAATCATTTACAAAGTCTCTGGAGAATACCATGCAGAAATAAAGGAAGTAATAAACACCCACATAATAAACAGAGAGAGTGCCATAAAGGAAGCAATAGAGAGTTGCCATGGACCCTCAGAAGAGCTCCACAGCCTTCAGCAAGTCTCAGCCTTGCTGGGCTTCCGTTTCAGTCATATTCATGAGCATCTATCCCATGCCCACCTTGTAGACGGGGAATTAAACTGATGACACTTACTCTTGAGGAGCCTCAACCTGGGGGCCTGAGACAGACACATAACAGCCAGTGATAAGAGAAGATGAATTAGAGGCAGAATGTGGTACAGGCTTTAAACTTCTGGTTTTTCCCTTGACTTTTAACCACAAAACAGAAAATTCAGAAGAAGTAGAAGGTAGGACTGGTGACTGCCCCTCAGAAGGGCCCAGAGTCTCTGCCTGTGGGACATCACAGCATCAAGATGTTGTCACGTTCCAGACGATACAGGGCTTCGCTGTATCTGCATCCAGAGATGAAATTGCTAAGGTGTGGAAACGAAAACCTAGTGATATGTGTAATTTGTAATAAAGTTATAAATCTGTCATAACTCCAGAGGAAGGATATTTCCAGAGAACAGAAGTGAGATCAGAGTCACTTGCTTAACTTTCAAAATCATTCTTCTTGTTACTGTTTCATGATGAAACAAATCCCACCCAAGGCCCAGGAGGAAGGTGTCTCTGGTGACTGTGCTCAAGCATGTCTCTGCCAGAATCCGCAGACAATGGCATCTGGGAATTTTCCCAGTAAATGTCCAGGAGGTGAGGAATTTAAAATGCTAAGACATTTTACTTTGCATTGGAAAAGGTGGTTGTAAGCTGTTGTAATGTGAATCAGTAACTCCCTACCTCTTCTGTGCATCTGAATCCCATGTAAGGTTTGCTAAACACTGATTACTGGTCCCACTCCCAGGGTTTCTGATTTACAAGACCTAGACTGAAGACAGAGAATTTGCATTTCTAACAAGTTCCCAGGGGATACTAATGCTGCTGATTTGGGACCCCACTTTGAGAACCCCTGATAGTAGTACATCATTTCACTATTCAAAATGCTGCTCACAGCAGCAAATGAAGTGCATTTGAGAACTCTCAGTGTCTTCCCCCTTCTGCTCTATTTTATTATCTCTCTTCTAATCTATTCATGTTCTGACTTAGTTCTCATAACCTGTGGCACTGATCTGTGGCCAATCATCTGGAGAGAAATATGTCCCTTCTTAGCCACTGTCATCATCGTAAATTATCATTAGCACATAGGTGCTATTGTGAAATCTGAAACTTGGCTCATTAGTGCAGATTATTTTTCCCTCCAGTCTCTTCAAAGAGCAAATGAGATGCTTTTTAAGAACTTGCCCCAGCCTAATATCTGGTGATTTCATGAAGCAATGATATATGTATAACCCATAGACACAGACAATAGTGTGGTGAGGACCTGGACTGGGGGGTGAGTGGTAATGGGATGGAGGGGATCAATGGGGGAAAAAGGGGCAGTATCTGTAATATTTTCAACAATAAAGATAATTTAAAAAAAAAGAAGCCCTGTCTATTTGTTTTTGGAAGGAGGACAATAACTTTCAGAACCTTTTTTTTTTTTTCACTTACCCACTGATGTATTAATGAAACTGAGGGTCCTTAGGACTTTGATTAAGTTTAGTTTTATATCCTAGCTCTAGAAATCATATCTCACTCTCTCCATACACCTCAGAGATCTAACCTTTCCCCCCAGATAATCAGCAACCCCAGAGGCAGCAGAAGACAGTGGCTGGGACCTGGCTGATGGTCACCAGGTCTGGACCTCAGGCAGGAAAGATAACATCTCACCTAAGTTATGCTTCAGCTGCTGACCCTTAAGGTGGAACAACCCCCTGGATACGGTCCCCTGAGACCAGCCAGAGAAATGCTGGAGCACACCTTAGAACTGTCCTCAAGACATAAAGAAATGATTTATTACCCTTGCCTCACTTCCGACCAATCAGCTCCCAGCACAACTCAGAACCACTGCTCGCCCATGATGTCTTGTAATTTTGCCCTATATAATTTGTAACCTATATACCATCAAGGAGTCAAGTTGTTTTTGTTTGTTTGTTTTTGTTTTTTTAAAATATATTTTTATTGATTTCAGAGAGGAAGAAAGAAGGGGAGAAAGATAGAAACATCAATGATAAGAGAGAATCATCTATTGGCTGCCTTGTGCAAACCCTCCACTGGGGATGGAGCCCACAACCCCAGGCATGTGCCCTGACTGGAATCGAACTGTGACCACCTGGTTCATAGTTTGACACTCAACCATTAAGCCATGCTGGCCAGGCAGGAAGTCAAGTTTTTAGCATTAGTTTTCTGCCTCTGGATTGACCAATTCAATATTAAGCAATTTTTCTCTCTATACTGCACACTCCTGCTAGTGCATTTCTTTGGGCCAGTGCAAGCAAGCAGACAGATTCAAACAAACAAACAAAAACACTAATATTGAAGTCCCCGTAACACTAAGTCTCATTTTATTCTCCTATAGCCATTTGAGTTGATGGACATTTTACAGATAGAGCCACGGAAGTTCAGAGAGTTTAGGTAGCTTGCCTGCATTGCCCAGCTAATGAGTGATAGAGCAGGGTTTGAACCTTAAGCCGCCCTTGCTCTGTGGCATACCAGAGACTTTCCTGCTGCAGGGGCAAAGTCAGAATGATGTCAAGGAAACACTTCCTCCCACGGACTGCTCGGCTGCTTCCAAACACCACTGACACTTGGGTGTTTGCACCCCAGAGGGAGGCGCTGGCGCCAGGCCCCCTTGTTTACAGATCTGGAATCCCACACACATGAAAAGTGAACACAGAGCCAAGAGGGAGGCAGAGGGCTAGGCCAAGCTTGGATGGCACAACTGTCAACACAGCATTTTGCAGGGAAAGGCAAAAACATTTCAAAAATACAATTACAGCCATTTTTTTCTTGCTACAGACAGTCGCTTTTGACCCTTTATTTGAATAGGCTTTTCTTTTCCTTAAAAACAAAAAACAAAAAACCTGTTCTATTTGTAGTTCTCTTAATGACAAGGTTCCAAAGTTCCCAGGGATGATAGGAGGAGACCTCTCCTTGACACAGGTGGGTCTTGCCAGTCTTAACATCCAGTAATTCCTGGGCAGCAGTGACAGTCAAACAGGAACACAGGTCTCTTACCCAAATCTGACTATTCGTGAGAAGGAAGTGAGAGCTATCAGCTAGCACTTACCAAGGGTCCCTTAAGGACCATCCAGCTTCGGGTAAGCAGTCTTCAAATTATTTGCAGAGTCAGAAAGCCAAGCCCAGTCTCCCAGGGTGCTGGAAACTGAAGCAGGTGACTTCTTGGAGAACTGAAGCCAGAAGCACAATTTCCTACACTAGGAGGGAACCCATGCAGAGCCAACGTCTGGGGGAGAGGGGAGTGGCAGTGGCCTAGTCCAGGGCTTCTCAAATTTTCATTTGTTTATGACTCACCTTGAGATTCTGTTCAATGCAGGTCCTGATCCAGTAGGTCTGGAGTGGACCTGAGATTCCGCACTTCTAACAAGCTTCCAGGTCAGGGGTCCTCAAACTTTTTAAACAGGGGGCCAGTTCACTGTCCCTCAGACCGTTGGAGGGCCGGACTATAGTTTAAAAAAAACTATGAACAAATTCCTATGCACACTGCACATATCTTATTTTGAAGTAAAAAAACAAAACGGGAACAAATACAATATTTGTATTTGCATGTGGCCCGCGGGCCGTAGTTTGAGGACCCCTGTTCCTGGTAATGCCAATGTTGCTTGTCCACAGACCACAGTCCAAGTAGCAAGAGTTAGGAGGACTTTCCATTGTAGAGTCTTGAGTAGTCTAAAGGGAGTTAATTTCCAGACACTCAAAGCTCATTTTTACTCTTTTCTAAAATCTACCTAAGAAAGAGTGAGGTCAAAGTTGTAAGTTCCCCTTTTACAATGGACTTCTTCCCACTTTACTGAACAAAGACTCTCCTCTTTGCATTTCACAGCTTACAATGGGGCCCTGCCTCAGGGTACAAAACCTCCAAGTTCTCAAGCAAAGCAACAATTCAAAATACTGGTGTTATTGTTGAGAAAATAACTCTAATAACTGGTTACAAATATGTTCACAAGTCAAATGGTATTGATTCACTGCTCTCAACAAAGTTGGAGATGTGAATTATACACTGACAGTTATTTGAAAATAATTTTGAGAAAAAAATTAAAAGAACTCAAAGAATTAAATGACATTTCTATAACAAAACTTCCAATACCACTGCTTAAATATGAAAACAATTTCTCAGCATTTCCATGTATAAAAAAATAAAATATAGGGTGTTGATGCTTAATTAGTAAATCAATGCTCATTTATTGATTCTATTGATATTACTTATTTAGCAATAAGTAATAGCCAACATGAATATGCTACTTTTTAGTGTTTCTAAAAAGTAGAGCAAACAACCCTAGCTTGTTTGGCTAGGTAGATAGAGTGTCAGCCTGTGGACTGAAGGGTCCTGGGTTTGATTCCACTCAAGGGCACATGCCCAGGTTGTGGGCTCGATCCCCAATAGGAGGCAGGCAAGAGGCAGCCAATCAGTGATTCTCTCTCATAATTGATGTTTCTATCTCTCTCTCCCTTTCTCTCTAAAATCAATAAAAATATATTTTAAAAAATAATAATAATAACATAAATAAATAAAAAGTAGAGCAAACAAAAGAAAAAATTCTATCCATCACATGAAGAGTTCCACTTCCAACAAAAATTTTGTTTAATAATAATAATTTATCAAAACATATGTTTATGTTATTTTCATTAATTATATACCAATAATTATTGTATTAAGAAATGTTTTAACACTTGCCTTGGCCGGTGTTGCTCAGTCATTAGAGTGCCCAAGCATTGGAGGATCTCAGGTTTGATTCCTGGTCAAGGGCACATACTGTATCATATTTTTCTATAACAAAAAATGTATATAAACTCAGAGTCCAAAAGTCATTAAGCGTTAAAACATTTCTTTTGTTGTTGTTGTTGTTAATCCTCACCTGAGGATATTTTTTCCTTTGTGCCATACCTGGGCGTAGGTTTGATTCCCAGCCCGTTCGAAACGTGAGCAGGAGGCAACCAATCTATGTGTCTTTCTCACATGGATGTTTCTCACTCTCACTCTCCCTCTTATTCTCGCTCCCCCTCCCCCTCTCTTCCTTTCTCTCTTCCACCCTCTCTCAAAAAATCAAAGGAAAAAATATCCTCAGGTGAGGATTAACAACAACAACAACAAAAGAAATGTTTTAACACTTAATGACTTTTGGACTCTGAGTTTATATACATTTTTTGTTATAGAAAAATATGATACAGTATGTTTCATACAGATAAAGTCCTATAAGGTAAAGGGATGGAAACATAATAAAGAGAGAAGAGAGAATGATGCAACAGTTAAGAAAAGCTTGTTCTAGCCAGGCTGGCATGGCTCAGTGGTTGACCTATGAACCAGTCATGGTTAGATTTCCCCGTCAGGGCATATGCCTGGGTTGTGGGCTCGATCTCCAATGTGAGGCATGCAGGAGACAGCCGATCAATGATTCTCTCTCATTGTTGATGTTTCTCTCTCTCTCTCTCTCTCTCTCTCTCTCTCTCTCTTTTTCTCTCTCTCCCTCCCTCCCTCTCCCTCCTCTCTGATATCAATTTTTAAAAATGTATATATACATATATATATTTTAAAGGAAGATGGGAAGAGCAAATGCTTGGTAAACAAATGTTTGCCATGCCATTCAAAGAAAATGGGACATGGAGAAGAATTTGAACAAGTCCTGCCCAGTACCCCCCAGCTTACCATATTTAGCTAATAATATTGGTAGTTAACGCTGGTGATAATTCCCTTTTTGAACCAAACCCTTTATCTACTCTTTCAGGCAGTTAAGGGGAAGGTGTAACGCTCTTCCTAAATCTTTTGGGCCTTGAATGTCTTCAGCTCAAAATAATCCACATGCCAGAGTGATACATTTTGGGATGACCTATTCTGCTCCCCTCCAGTATATAGATTCCATTGGAAGCATTTTTTAAAATTATATAGAAGTCTTGTTTTAAATGTTAGTATTTTAAGTAGAGTTTGTTCTTATATATTTTTAATATATGATTACATATCAAATTACTATAATATATAGATTCCATTTGAAACATTTTTTAAATTAGATATAAGGCCTGTTTTAAAATACCAGTATTTATGGCCTAGCCAGTTTTTCTCAGTGGATAGAGACAAGAGTCCTGGGTTCGATTCAGGTCAAGGACACATACTGGGGTTGCAGGCTCCTCCCTGGCCTGAGGCAACCAATTGATGTGTTTCTCTAACATTGATGTTTCTCTCTGTCTTTCCCTGTCTCTTCCACTCTCTCTAAAAATCAATGGAAAAATATCCTCAGGTGAGGATAAAAAAATAACAATATAAATAAAATATCAGTATTAATAATAACAGGGAATTGCATTCCTTACAAATACTGGAA
>NW_005878782.1:0-7417 GCF_000147115.1 Myotis lucifugus | reverse complement strand
TAAAACAGGGGCAATGCCCAGGGATCCTCAGCAGGGAGCCTGGGAGGAGCCTGAGCGTTTGCACCCCACACAAGGTCAGTCTTTCATCTCAAGGTCACGTGCCGTACAGTCGCCAGGTCTGGTTTCCTAATGGTTCTTTTCCTTCAACTGTTGGCGTTCTGATAGGCATTCATGCAAAAGCACACCTCCCAGCGTGTCCGCTGGGCGGCACGGTGATGGGGTGGTATTTAGAGTTAACACCTCCCACTCATTACAGAGTCTACGCAGCAAAGAGGGTTTTTTGTAGGAGACAAACGGGTAAAGCACTGGTTTTCTGGGGACATTTGAGCAATCAGGGCCACTTAATCCAGAAAAATCTCATGAGCTAGAGTTACAGTCTTCCAGCACCAGGAGAGGGAGGCCACCAGCGTCACACATCAAAGTCACCTGTTGCTCTCTATCACGGGGCAACAAGAGGGTCAACACTGAGGTGTCCCAGTAAACTTAGGGGCATAAACACAGGTAAGGGAACTGGAGTAATGGATTGAGGCCTTACATTTAACAGTTCTCCATCTACTTTAACTCAGAGTCTTCCAGCTTTTACCTAAATATGTGTCCCCCTGTAATATTTAACAAAATCCTCTCTTAATTATACAGTCTTTAAAAAGAAGAACTCGTGGGCATGGACAACAGTGTGGTGATTGTGGGGGGGGGGGAGTGAGAAAAGGGGAGAGGTTGAAAGATGGCACAGAGGGGATAAATGATGATGGAAAAGAAAATCAAATAAAAATTACAGCCCAGCCGGTGTGGCTCAATGGTTGAGCATCCTATGAACCAGGAGGTCATGGTTTGATGCCTGGTCATGACACATGCCTGGGTTGCAGGCTTAATCCCCAGTGTGGGGCTTGCAGGAGGCAGCCGATCAATGATTCTCTCTCATCATTGATGTTTCTATCTCTGACTCCCACTCCCTTCTTCTCTGAAATCAATAAAAAAAATTATTAAAATTGAAAAAGATGTTTATAATCAATGAAGTTAGGGTTTCACATTGACACACTGACATGACATGTAGACGTATGCTGAGCATGGTGGACGTGAGTCCATCCGCAAACATTCATCGCAGCTCTGGAGCCTCAGCAGGGCCTATGCTGTGGGGAGGACCACCAGCCTCGCCCCAAGGGGCTCTCGTACCTGCAGACTCAGGCTGCACGGGACCAGGCCTCCCTCTTTGCAGTTAGAGTTCTGACACCTGACCACTTGATACTGTCAAGTCATTATCCTTCATGTCTTGTCCCTTTCACTTTTACTCACTTGTTTAATTACAGGCAAGAGCTCAGCAGCTCTCAAAGTCATCTCAACCCAAATCAAAATATCTGCCTCCAGCCATTCTCTACAACATGTAGGTGAGGCCCCCTGCGGTAGGTTACACACCTGTAGGGGACCCGAACAAGATTTCATTAGGGCATGGCGTGTGCTGAGAGCTACTGAGCCCCTTCTGGGTGTTCAACTTAACGTCAGAAGATGACCTGAATACTAACAAGCGTCTTTAGGCATCCTCAGACTTCAAAAGAGGCATCTGAATACGGAAACTGAGGCCCAGGGAGTTGAATGAACTGAGCTAAAATAGCGCATGTATTGACATAAATTCTGAGTTAGAATGAAATTTTCCTGACTCTCCAAAAGTACTCATTGTATTTATCTAACTGTCAAAATGCCTATAACAAATAATGTGAGGCAGAAATATAAAATACAAATGCACATATGTTATGCATAATATGCAACACGATACATAACATCATATTTGGTTGTATCTCACTTTATCTCCCCTGCTTTTTGGGACTCTCACAATTGTATTTTAAAACAAACTTTCAGAGGTACACGTTTAAGTACTGTATTACAGTACAAAAGAGTCTTGGAACCACAAGCTTAATTTTTGGTGCTGTTTCACATAGATTGTTGTTAACATGCCACACGCCGTAGACACTTAAAAATACTGTTTAATTTTCTTTAATCCATTTCGTTTTATGGATCTAAAATGGCCATCAGACAATAATACAGCAGTTTCCATAAGGAATAAATTGTCACTGCTTGACAAAAAACTCTTTTTATGTGAGAAGAGGGAAATATAAAAATGTCTTTTTCATATAATTATATTAAAAAATGTGTTAGTATGTTCTCTGATATTACAGCTGTTAGAACGTGGTGGTGTTTTTGTTTTTTTAAGCCACTGACTTAAGAGCTTGCCTTACCTTTCTCATTTTTTCCTACTTAATTTCTGTTCAACCAAAGAATTCTTCCCCGTTATGGCTCCTGCCACGGTAGTCGTGCCTGCGTAAAACGAGCAAGCCCATTTCTGAGCTCTCACTCCTCAAAAGAGGGGCGGGAAAGGCAAAGAGATCTCTAAAGACGGTTCTTTCCCATTGAGGTGTTACTCTTCACGTGAAGACAGGGGGCCAATCATGATTCTCCTCGACAAAAATTGACATCTGCTACCCAGAGAGGGATGGGGTTCTGGGGTTCCTAAACAGAGTGGTGGGACCTTTTGCAGATATTACCAAACCTGGTTCCATACGGAAGCTTCTGCTATCAAAACTTTTCCGCAGGAGTTCAAATAATGGTCTTGCTTTATGCTTATTTATTTATTTATTTATTTTTAATTCCTCACCTGAGGAGTGAGGGCATTTTTTCCATTGATTTGTAGAGAAAATGGAAGGGTGGGGAGAGGGAGAGAGAGAGGAACATCAATGTGAGAGAGACATGATTGATTGCCTCCTGCTTGTGCCCTGACTGGGCCTGGGATTGAACCTGCAATGGAGGTACATGCCCATGACCCGGAATGGAACCTGAGACCCTTCGGTCCGAGGGCTGGTGCTCCGACCACCGAGCCACACCTGTCAGGGCCTTCCTTCATGTTTATGATTATCTGTTGAAGTGTTTAAAAAAGAACTAGAATAAATTTAGAATCTTGTCTTTTCTTCAAAAGATTTCTGTTCTTGTGGTTTCTCATATGTATTTTAGATTTTGTTTATACTTTTAAAATGCAGGTTTTTAATGAGTTTTCCTTATGTACTTTGTAAAGTTTAAGGGCCATTATTTTTAATCTCTTTTTTTTCATTTTATACTCTGAATAACTGTTTTTCCTTTTCAAGAATAAGGGAGGCAAATCTGTTTTATTAAATAATACAGTCAAACAACTGCTCTTTTTACACTGCAATTGCTTCACTATTTAAAAAATAAAAAGGCAAAGCACAAATCTCAACTAATTGCGTTTATTAAGATGGAAGGAAGTGGCGCTATCTCTGCCAATACCTCCCACCTCCACCCTCACGCCAACTGCCTGGGTATTAGGAAATCTGGAGTCATTATTCAACAGGGTAGGATCCTGTATAAATATATCCAGTGTTTGTGAGATGCATTTGTGTTTCCTACCCAAACTATTTGAGCTCATATATACAGATTTTTTTTTAAAACAACCATCTCACTGACATGAATTGGCACTCAGTTAAGAAAAATATAATGACCAATATTGATCAAGAAGCCAAAAAAATTGGTTGTTTGGGGACCTATTCATTTTGTACATGTAGATGTGGTTTAGCTTCACTTCCCAGTAAATAATATGCAATAAATATAACAAGTTCCAGTGAAGTAAGTAATTGTTACCAAAAACAAGTAAGTAATCTATTACTAAAAACATAAGCCCATGCCCTGGCTGGTGTTGCTCAGTGGCTAGAGCATCAGCTCAAGCACAGAAGGGTTGCGGGTTCGATTCCCAGTCAAGGGCATGTATTTGGGTTGCATGTTCGATTCCCAGCCCAATCAGGGCATGTGCTGGAGGCAACCAATCAATATGTCTCTTTCACATCAATGTTTCTCTCTCTCTCTCACTTCCCCCTCCCTCCCTTCCATTCTTTCTAAAATTAATGGAAAAAAATCCTTGGGTGAGGATTAACAGAAAAGAAACAAAAACATAAACACATTTTTTTCTTCAAGGTAAACTTAATGGCACTGATCAATAAATATTAGAAGTTATTGTTTCAAAGAGGTAAATTTTATCAAAGAAATATTTCAAACAACTACACATTTCAAAAGTGATTACATATCAATTTCATCCAAATATCATCTCTTGAACTCATAAACCAACGAACTTTCTCTACCTTTCAACAGGTACTGACAAAAAGTTAGCACGAGTGTTTAATCTCCTATGTACTGCCTACATACGCACACATACCCATGCGTGCACGCACACACACACACGTACACACACACACACACACACACACGCATAGGTGTGCACACCTGCAGAAAATTGATCATCATCATTCTTGAAGTCAAAAACACCATTTAACAAAGAGAGTTTTTCTTTTCCTTTAATTAATTGCACCATTTCCCCATTTTGGCTTCCCCCTATAAAGCCTAAGTATGCGCTTACAATTATAGCAGTCCAGGCTAGAATCCATTACTTTAATGAACTTACAATGAGCAGAAAAACCTAATGTATGGCAAATGTAGCTCTCTTAATAGAAAAGCAGATTTCTGAAGGCATTTTCATTTTCAAACTAAGCTGGACATATTGGAGTCAGGTTTTTGCATTTTCTATGTACAACTGGCATTTCATTTTGAAGCACTTGAGCACATTGCAGAGTGGATGCACTCTTCCAAGAGGTCAAGTTTCACTCAGTGAATCGATTCAATATGAGAAGCAGGAATTTCCACAAAGGGGAGGGAACTGCCTTCGAGGCAGCTGGCACCCTGTGCTTCAGCGTCTTGCTCCCAGTGCTGGGACCAAATGCACAGGCTGAGGGCTGTTACCAGGCCTGGGACCAGGGACAGCACCCTCACTGCGGCTCTGGCTGCGGGCGCTGCGCAGAAAAGGCTACTAAGCCAGCAGGGGCTGGAAGCCTCTGTTGTCTGGGTGAGAATGGACGTCCTTTATTTTTTTTCTTTGTGAGCTCCTCACTCGCATGTTATGTCCTCAAAATCAGCAAAGCCAGACTCGGTGGGACTCCCAAGGCCTTTGATCAGCTTCCCAGGCAGTCCAAAGAACGGGTCATTGGGAAGAATATGCAAACCAGTTTCTGCTCCAACAGTGCTAATGCTAAGTGTTTGAAAAGATCTCTGTTGATGCCAAGGGGCCATCAACTTAGGACTTTGTTCAGTTGCTGATCAGAGCACAAGTTGACACTGAAGTTAATGGGACTGAGACAATAGCTTAGATTGCTTGGATGACTAGATAGATTTTTAAAAAGAGTAAACTCAATGATTTGAAAAGGGATGGAAGATACCCCCAGCCACATTCGTGCTCCTTCCTTTGACGGCTTCTGTCCTGCTTCCAAAAATCGGAATAAAACAGGCGATTTCTCACGACTATAACAAAGTCATTTTAGGTCAAGAAAAAAATAAGATACACTATTGGTGTCATTCATCAGAACCATATAATTTCTGTGAGGGTAAGTTAGGTAGTTCAAACCATACTTCCCCCCAAATAAGACTAAGAATACTGGGTTGTATAGGACAAATAATAGAAATAGGCTGACTCTTTATTTGGGAAAGATATGTTTAAATTTTAAAACACACTTTAATTTTTCAGACACTAAAAATTTGCATGAAAGCCTTAAGAAATCCTCTCCTTTTCTAAAAAAAAAACAACAAAAAAACCCACAAAAATCAACTCAACCATGCATCCCTTTGTAGTTACAGTATTTTCAGCATCATCAAATCTATTTTATTAAGTGTTTACATCTGGGATACAGTGGTCATTTCTAGAGAATTGGGGGACTTCCATGCGATTTCGTCTTGCTTCTACATCAAATTGTAAACTGTTTAAGGAGAGCAGCATCCCCAGGAACCCTCCAGAGGCCCAGTAGAGTGATTTGCATACTCAATAAAAGGACCTGATTAACTTCTATCCCAGAAATTTCAGTCTTAGAAACGGAGAGATCTACTGGGAATGAACTTGTAATAACCTTCTAGTACAGCCTGTTTAAAAGTCTTTGCTGCACAAAAATATTCTGCTTGTCTAACCTAAAGCACTCTCGCTGTCATCTCGAACCACTTCTTATAATATTGAACTTTCTCAAGTTGAGGACGCAAACGGCTGGTCAGCATTTTCACAATTTAGAAAACATTTATTTTGGAATAATAAAATAGAGCTACCTCTTCTATATCAAAATGAAAACTTATAACTATTGGTTTTTCACATCAATGTGGCAAACTACATTTTTAGTTTTAATATAGAACATATTTCCAACTTGAGTAAACTCAGATATTGGAGGATACGTACAGATTTGTACGTATCCTCCACGTAATTCTCCACTAAAACTCAAGTAAACTAGATGAATGAAAAATATGTAAGATAAATGCATGTTGTATTAACATAATACCATCTAGACCAGGTGTGTTGCTTTTTCAGAAACAATCCCCACAATCTTGCCCTGCTGCTGCTTGGGGCAGTTCTGTAAATGTGCACATGGTTCAGGACATGGTAAGAATGAAAGTGCTGATAAAAAATGGACATGTGTTATCTGGTCTCTTGGTACATTGAACTTCCGTTGAAATAACCAGAAAAGAAGGAAAGGAAATTATCCTTCCCCAATCCATTCCTTATCATTCTTGAGTTCCTGGGAGAAGAAATTATTTCTACCAAAGTAGTCCTTGATTCTGCAACTGCATATTAATGAATTATAACCAAGGACCGTTCCTTAAGCAAGAAATATGTACGAGAACCTCTGTCTCCATTCTTCTTGAGCCGGAGGGCAATGGATCCTTTAAATAATGGGTTAAAAACAATGCAGCATTGCCCAGGTTGGCTTTGTGGTGATTAAGGTCGCTTTCATTATTCCCCAGGAAATTCTGGTTTCCCCTAACATGTAGTTCTAATCTTAGGAAACCCAATTTCATTCTTAATTTTATCCATACTTTTCAGTTGTTAATACTATAAATTCAGTGTTCAACTCTCATCTAATATTCTCATCTAATTGATGGTTATTCCTCCTAATTGGAATAAAGATTTGGGCCTATAAACTTGTGTTATTCATTTTACCTTATTTTTCTACATATTATAAAAATCAACCAACTCATTTAATTCAAATTCCACAGTTTCTTAGCATTTCCTTTAGTGACTAATATTGTTTCTTTTTTACACTCTTGAAGTGAAAATGTTTTGGAGAAAACAATAAGTCACACGTCAGGAGATTCATTGCTTTGAGGTGGGTTTACGCTAAATATGCAAACATGTTGGTTGAGTCTAGCAACCTGATTGCACCATTGATTTCCTTTTTTACTTGAGTCATTTAACACCTCAAAATGTTAATAATGCTATTTATACAGATGAAAAGTCTAGGAAAATATTTATATAGATTATAATTAATAAAATTGCAGAATATAGTGACTGTCTTTGCAATAAGTCCTGGTTTGCACAGGAGTAAGAGTCGCTACAAAG
>NW_005878781.1:0-7419 GCF_000147115.1 Myotis lucifugus | reverse complement strand
GTTCCTCATGTTGTGGTGACCCCCCAATTTCATTGTTACAAATTGAACATAATTAAAGCATAGTGATTAATCAAAAAACAATATGTAATTATATATGTGTTTTCCGATGGTCTTAGGCGACCCCTGTGAAAGGGTCGTTCGCCCCCCAAAGGGGTCGCGACCCACAAGTTGAGAACCGCTGCCTTAGGGTGATGGCTGCTTCCTGCAGTTACTTCAGTACCACTTCAGGGTCCCCTTGCCTCTCTCTCAGCCTTCTAATGCCACGTAACCAGTCCCCCGTCCCCGGGTGCATCTCCTCAGTCCGAGATCCCTGGGGAGGAGTGGTTTCTGCCTGGGGCAGGAAATGCTGTGCGCTGACAGCCGAGGGGACAGAAGGGGAAATGGTCTGAGAGACCAAGAACTGGCTTAGGAGTCCTGCCCACTCGAGATGGTATCCACAGTAGTTAGTCAACAACAGGCACCGGCACCAGGGAGTCAGACAGACGTGGGTTTACATCCTGGCTCTGCCCCTTACTATTGGTAGAGGCTTACACAAGGTATGTGAACGGTCTGGCCTCCGTTTTCTCACCTGTACTATGGGAAACCATGATCCCCAGCCCACCGACCTGTGGAGGGATCAGTAGTGCATGATTCACACAGAGCACTTTGTATGGGGTCTTGCACATAATTAGCCTTCAGTAAAGATTATCCATTACTGTTCTTCTTATTTTTCACCATCCTCATCAATTTCCTAATGAGGAAGATTTGGGAAAGAAAATGTCAAGTTCTGGGCTGATTCAGAAAAATTACCTCCCCAAACATTCTATGAATCCCTGAGCTCAGAGCAAAGAGATGAAATTCCAACCAAGAGAAGTCTCAGCCAGGAGATGTATAATGGACAGGCAAGCATGACCAATAATAGCAGCTACATTTAGTTGCTGCCCAATCTATGCTAAATGCTTTCCATGCACTGACTCACTTAATGTGGACAACCACCATATAAGGCGAATATTAGTGTTCCCATTATACAGACAAGAAAACTACGTTTCGAGAAGTTAAAAAAAATGCCACAAATCACACGAGTAGGCAGTGAGGCCAAGCCCCCAGGCTCTGGTCTGGCTGAGTGGTCCCAGACCCATGTTCTTCACCACAGAGCTGCCTGGTTCAAGGATCCAGAAGGTCACAAGCTAATAAGAGAGATCAGAGAATGAAGCAAGAAGGAGCGTATGGCCCTAATCGGTTTGGCTCAGTGGATAGAGCGTCGGCCTGCAGACTAAAAGGTCCCAGGTTCGATTCCGGTCAAGGGCATATACCTTGATTGCGGGCACATCCCCGGTAGGGGGTGTGCAGGAGGCAGCTGATCGATGTTTCTCTTTCATCGATGTCTCTAACTCTCTATCCCTCTCCCTTCCTCTTTGTAAAAAATCAATATATTAAAAAAAAAAAAAAAGAAGGAAGGTATGGAAGCACCATTCAGGAAGTAGAGGTAGCAAACACAGAACATGCTCAGGACGTTGTGTTTGTTTGTTTCTTCATCTGGTTGCTTGTTTGGTTGTACATCTCAGGACAGAAATGGTGGGATGAAGGTGTCATGTGGAGCCCCAGGCAGCAGTAATGTCTCAGGAAATAACAAATAGCTTAGCTATTATAAACTCAAAAGGCTTCACCCCCTCGGATCCTCTCAGGCTCTTGAACCTCAAAGAATTCTAATATAAGGAAGCTGCTAGGAAAGTTGGCTCCATGAGGCTCTCTACGCACTAGGCACTGGATAACCCATTCCACACACATGACCTCCCTCCCCCTGCCCCCACCCCTCCCCCTCACCAACCCCAGCACTAAAAGCAGGTGCTAGGTCCTATGCACAGAGAAAACTGCAGCCTGGTGCCATCTGTATGAGAAAGCATGTTCTGATGTGCCCACACCAATTGCTGGGCTAAGTGCATGCATATTAGAGATTTTCTATTAGTCTACACTAAAGAAAATAATTGGTCGTTACTAATAAAATAAGGAAGCATTTCCGTATCATAATTGGCTCAGCCAAGGCTCAATTTAATGGGGCCCATCATCAGCTTTGTAACGAGAATGAAAAGTCTGAGAAGCTTCCCGAACAATAGAGCAGCTGGGAAAAGGTCCACAGAACTTGGGTTGTGCCAGAAATCCTGGCACAGCCAAATAGGGTGCACGAGGCGGGCTAAGAACAACTTGGTTCTTTGCCGGCATTTGCTGGGAGGGACGGTTTGCAAAATGCTCACTACGAAATCACTGTGAAAGAGGCCTCCCATCCATGGTCCCTTATACACACCCACCAGCTTAGTGGAAAGGACTTAAAGAATCCAGAGGAGGACAGGGCAACAGAGAGAGGCCCCTAGCCTCTGAAAGCAAGAGCAAAACATGGCCCCCCACCAGGAACACTGAAAGGGACTTTTATGTTACAGCAGTTAAAACGTAACTAACCCTAACTAATGTCAGGTGTCCCAGAGAAATGCCCAGCCCTTGATCCTTCTCGGGAACCTTTCTGAAAGTCACTAAAGGAACAGAAGAGAAACAGCAGGGAGCCTCCTTCTGGAGGTTCCCTGGTGAGTGCGTTGGGTCGTAAGTGGTGACCACAGCTTAGCCACGGAACAAGCGAGCGCTGTGGACTGACAGAGAGCTGGACACTTTCAGTTAAATAACTTGCCCCTTTGAAAGCGTGCCGAGGAGACACATGTCTCGCCTGACATGCCAGTCACCTCCTTTTATAATAAAAGGGTGTTTGTGCTTTGGCTGCTGTCCTCCCGAGAATCAGAAGAAACGCTGACACGATTTGGTAGCATTTCAAGGTCAGCAACATCTCAACAGTGGGTTATACAAACATTAAAAAAGAAAAAAGGAAAGAATACTCTCGTTGACCAGCAGCAAGAACCTGGGGACAAGAAATATTGCTCACATGACATTTATCAGTCCAGCGAGCACCAGAACGGAATTTCCCAATGCACACTACCCGTAAGGGGGGGTGGGGGGGGCACCCAAGGTGGAAGGTACATATTTAGCAAGTACACATTTATGTCTGTAGCTACCTTATTGTCAGCATAACAGAGTGATGCTAGGTGTTACGACGAATAAGCTTGAAAGTGTCAGGAGCCTGAACATAACTAAAGTTCAGGTAACAGTCTGCACAGGGCTCTCCTGATCAGTGGTCTGGTTTCATATGCCTGGTGAATCAGGAAATGAAGTCACCTCCATTTGTGGCCCTGCCATCAAATATTTCATCAAATATCACCACTTTTATTCCATGAAGTAGTTAATATCAAATCATCTTAGAGATGAAGGTGACATGAAACTCGTTTATCCCAATCCACTCTCAGTTCCTTGGTGAGATCTCGTCACACAGCTATGATTAGAAGAGAGGTTGGAAAATGTGGTTCCCCGGGGCCCTGTGATCCCGTGGAGTCAGAGGCCACATTTGGGTTCATCATGTGGGTTTCCACCATGACATAACACAATGTCTGAGGTTGCAAAGGGCAGCAGCAACAAATCACATATTACTCAATTCAAAAAAAAATCACATAAATAATTGTATAGGTGGCTCATGACTTGGTCATAATCTTGAGGGTAACTAAAATTTGAAAAACTTTAGACCAAAAACTCTTAAAATATTGGACCCAATCCTTTTGCCAAAGCAACAGAATTCACACACGTGAAAATATCCAGATACCCTAACGCAGTTGTTAAAGCTCATGAACTTGACCCAAGGATAATGAAGGAGATGCTTTATAGCATAGATAGAAACTGCAGCTAAGGAATTCAACATTCACTAATAAAACTATAGACTCAAGATTATCATAGGGAATGGTCCCACTAATGAGAACACATCTAGAAAATTAAGTCAAACTTGAATGCAATATTTTAAAAATATTCAAGTGATGTTGTAAGTGCAGAGATTCAGACACACAGAATTATACTCCTCTAATAAGTCACCACTTTTAATTTTACTTTTCTGAAATCCTTACACATATTTATATTGAAGTTATATAATCTTAATATAGTTAGAATTCTATTTTCAGCTATTCATTTGGAATGAGTCTCACACGTTTTCCTATGATGCTACATTTTTTCACATTATAAATTTTAAAAATTTTATAATAATCCATCAACGTATTATTTGACATACATTAATACCACTTCTTTTTTTTTACTATATTTTTTTTATTTCAGAGAGGAAGGGAGAGGGAGAGAAAGATAGAAACATCAGTGATGAGAGAGAATCATTGATCAGCTGCCTCCTGCATGCCCCACACAGGGGATCGAGCCCACAACCCAGGCATGTGCTCTAACTGGGAATCAAACAGTGACCTCCTGATTCATAGGTTGATGCTCAACCCCTGAGCCACATCAGCCAGGCTTAATACCACTTCTTTATATTGAATATTTTACATAATCAATTCCATTTCTTCATATTTACAATGCTTCAATTAATTGATTACATTTTTGTTATATGTCTATGGAAATTGAGACCTAGTTTTTTCTAATCTGCTGATTTGATAACATTATCCATAATGCAGACTTTCATCCTATGACATGACTATTTGCCCTTTCCTAAGAGTTCTGGTTCACACAGGAGGTGAACTATTAGGTCTGTTGTGTTGGCATTCAATTGTATCATCATAGTTAAAGCATTCCTCTTCAGAGACGCAATGACCAATTTTGAAATGGAATCTACAGTGATATCATTCATACTTAAACTTTTGACAGTATCTTTCATTAGAAATCACATTAATTGGTCACCAAAGGTATAGCTTCTTTTAAAATTCAGGAAAGAGTCTTGAAACCAATCTTACCAGTGAAGGCATCAAGGATGAAAAGAAATCTGAGAAGATAACTGTATTACTAATCTATAGCTACATAAATTACCCCATAACACAACAGCTCACAGCAAACATTTATTTTGTCGCAATTTCTAAGGATCCAAAATCCCGGGTGGATTAGCTGAGATTGTAGCTCAGTGGCTGATGAGACTGCAATTCAGAAGCTGGCAGAGTTGTAGGATCAGCTTCCAGAGGGCCAGCTTCTGCTGGCTGGAGACCTCCCCTGCTTGAGGGTCCTGATGACATGGTAGGTAGTGGGCCTCCCAGTGAGTGACCCAACAGAGAGCCAGGAGATGGCACTGTCTTTTATGACCTACACTCCAAAGTGGCACTTTCTCATTACACTTTCTTTCCTGTTCGTTAGAAGCAAGCCACTGTGTCCACCCATACTGGAGGAAAGGATAATTAGACTCCACTCCTTCAGAGGAGGAATGTCAGAGAATTTGAAGACATATTTTAAAGCCACCACAAAACTGCTGACCTATCACAGAATGGGAAAAGTATGGACTTTATAGTCACACGCACCATCTTTCAAATTCTGGCTCTGCCAATTATTATCTGCTTAGCACTGAGCAAAGCACTCGTTCCAGTGCTCTCAGCCTCTTTCTCATCACTATGCCAGAAATGTATTGTCTGCCTACTGCACCTTGTTATTGAGACTCACATAACATAATATAAAATTAGGAGTTTCACTAGCCTTATCTGATAGAATAAATAAAATTGAGAATTACTAATGGCCACAAAGCAAACAATTACCATTACTCAGGACTCTTTAGATGACAAATGACCTCATTTGAATCACACTCAACAGAGTTTAAATTTTAAAAATCAATGTATTGGTTCATATAAGCAGGGGTATTTCAAGAATGGCTGGATCCAAGAATAGACTTATCCCTCTCCTATCTCAGGGTTGTTGTTTTTTCCTGTTTCCTTTCTTGTATGGTTCCAGTGCAATAACTGTCCTTCTCTGTGTGGCCAGGAAGGAGAGAACAGGCAGCTCCCTCCTGTATCGTATTCGAAGCTTGTTATCCTAAATGAAGAGAAGCGCCCTTTCTCTCCTAACACCCACATGTCACATCTCCAGGAAGATTCTAATTAACCCTCCTTCCTCACTGTGTTCAAAACCCTCCAATACCTTCTCTTCACAGTCCAATCAAAGCCCTCATTATTGACACTAAGCTCCTGTATGATTTGGACCCTGGCTACCTCTCAGTCCTCATTCCCTATCACTCTGCCCTCACTCATGCTATTCTCAGCACACTGAGATCGCTCTCCTGGCTACAGCCTCAGGGCCTTTGTGCCTGCAGTTCCCCTTGCATAAACATACTTTTATTTAAGACTAGAGGCCCAGCGCACGATTGAAATCATTCGAGGAGGCGCCCCGCGGGGGGCCGGGACCCGTGCCTGACTCGCAGCGTCTACTGGCCCCCCTGCCTGTATCCGCTCGGGGCCACCTGAGCCGCTGTGCTGGCCCGGGCAGGCCCCCCTGTCTGTCTCCGTCTCCATCTCCGCTCTGGGCCTCACCTACGTGTGCAACCTCCTCCTGTCCGGTCGTGACCCATTACGGCGTCCCAGCCTAATTTGCATATTACCTCTATATATCTATCTATCTATAGATAGATAGACAGATAGAGATATTAATACGGCTTATCCCCTCACTTCATTCATACCATGGTCTATCACTCTAAGTCTTCTTACATGCTTTTTACATTTTTAAGAAAAACCATTACCTGACATTTTATTGTATTTCTGCTTACTGGTTTACTTCATGTCTTCTTGAACTAGAATTCTGTAAGCACAGAGACCTATTTTGATTATTGTTGTATCCACAAAAAATGTCAGTACCTAATACAGAGTAAGGCACTCAAAAAATATTGTTGAATGGATGAACGAAAATGTCAATCTATAAACCAATCGCTGTGACTGGAGAATGGAGTATTCCGGCCAAAATGAATGGCATGTCCTTCCCAGGGGAATCAAGATTGACAGCACAGCCAGACCACATGGCACTGGCAGCGGGCTTCCAACAGAAAAGCAGGATGCAATTTATCAGAAGGAAGGAATGTAGGGCAGGCAGAAACCATAGCTATCCTCCACCTCACATTTATGCAAATCCCACCCAAAACCCTGCAAATCAATGTGAAAAGGCAGGTCAGAGGTAGATGGAATAGACTTTAAAGCTGTTGTATATAGTATACTATCCAAGGCTCACAGCCAAAAGCCACTGTGGAAGGCATGCCCGTTTCATAGACAAAAACACATAACCAAGAAATACGCAAATACAAATTTATCACAATGCTAATAAAAACTGCAATCTGAATCCGCACTTATCAGTGAGCGACACAGCATTGGAAAAGTGAAAGGCTTTTTGTGCAAAAGCAGGACGAGAGGGCGGGGGGGGGGGGGAGAAACGCGTTAAATCAAACCACATTACTATGAAAAGGCAAAGTGGAGGTGGAAAGGATAATTTCTCAAAAAGTAACTTTCTGACTGAGAGAATGGATTGATAGTATCATCCCATCCGTAACACTGAAAGTTCCCAACAATGAATTTCCTTGTCATAATGATCTAATATTGGTTACCAGCTATTACTCTC
>NW_005878780.1:0-7419 GCF_000147115.1 Myotis lucifugus | reverse complement strand
GTATGTGACCCATATGTGGTCTATTTTGAATGTGTCTATGAGCCCTTGAGTAGAATGTATATTCCGTGGCTTTGGGGTGAAGTGTTCTGAAGATGTCAATTAAGTCCATCTGATCAAGTGAGTCATTTAGGGCTGCTGTTTCTTTGCTGATTGTTTGTCTAGAGGATTTATCCAGAGATGTCAGTGGTGTATTAAAGTCCCCTACTATGATTGTATTGTTGTCGATCTCTCCTTTGATATCTTCCAGGAGTTTTTTTATGTATTCGGATGCTCCTGCATTGGGTGCATAAATGTTTACCAGGGTTATATCTTCTTGTTGTATTGATCTCTTTAGTATTATGAAGTGGCCTTCCTTATCTCTGGTTATGGCCTTCACTTTGAGGTCTATTTTGTCTGATATAAGTATTGCTACCCCATCTTTCTTTTCCTTTCCATTTGCCTGGAAGATATTTTCCCATCCCTTCCCTTTCAGTCTGTGTGAGTCCCTTCTAATGAGGTGGGTCTCTTGTAGACAGCAAATGTATGGGTTATGTTTTTTTATCCATTCAGCCACTCTATGTCTTTTGGTTGGAGCATTTAGTCCTTTTACGTTTAAAGTTATTATTGAAAGGTACTTGTTTGTAGCCATTTTTTTTTGTGTGTGTGGCTGTTTTCTTTCTGAGCTTTTTATTTGTTCTTTTTACACCAGTCCCTTTAGCATTTCTTGCATTGCTGGCTTGGTGGTGATAAACTCCCTTAGACTTTTTTTCTCTGTGAAGCTTCTTATTTCCCCTTCAAATTTGAATGATAGCCTTGCTGGATAGAGTATTCTTGGATTCAGTCCTTTGCTTTGCATCACTTTGTAAATTTCTGTCCAGTCTTTTCTGGCCTGATGTCTTTCTGTTGAGAAATCATTTGATAGTCTAATGGGAGATCCCTTGTATATAACTTTCCGTCTCTCTCTTGCAGCCTTTAAGATTCTCTCTTTGTCCTGAACACTTGCTGTGGTAATTATGATGTGTCTTGGTGTGGGTCTTTTTGGGTTCACCTTGTTTGGGACTCTCTGTGCTTGTTTGACTTTTTTCTTCCCCACCTCAGGGAAGTTTTCTGATATTATTTCTTCGAATAGGTTTTCTAATCCTTGTTCCTCTTTCTGTTGTTCTGGCACCCCTATTATTCGTATGTTGTTTAGCTTCATTTTGTCCCAAAGCTCCCTTAGGTTCTCCTCCTGTCTTTTAATTTTTTTCTCCAATTGCAGTACAGTTTGGGTGTTTTTTGCTTCCTTGTCTTCTAATTCACTAATTCGGTCCTCCGCTTCTCCTAGTCTACTGTTGATGCTTTCAATGATGTTTTTTATTGCAGCTATATTGCTCTTCATTTCTTGTTGGGTCTTACATAAGTTATTGATTTTTTCATCTGTTTCTTCTTGCTTCTTGCATAAGTAGTTGATTTTTTCATCTGTTTCTTCTTGCTTCTTGCATAAGCTGTTGATTTTTTCATCTGTTTCTTCTTGCTTCTTGAATAAGTTGTTGACTTTTTCCTCTGGCCGGTGTATGCACTCTAGGACCCTTATTCTGAATTCTTTTTCTGTCATGTTGCATGCCTCTGTATCACTTAGTGGCTTTTCTGGCGAGTCCTCCTTTTCTTTCCTTTGGGGGTTTCTTTGCCTACCCATGTTTGATCTCGCTGACATATGTAGATGTTGAGTCGTTCAGTGGCTGCTCCCTGGGTGGCAGGGGCTCCTTGAGTTGTGGTTGCTGCTCGGACGGTTGCAGTAGCAGCTGCTTCCCAGTTGGCAGCAGCTCCTCTGGTGGGTGCTGTTCACAGCTGTGGTGGCTCTTCTGGCTGGTGGGGGGAGGCTTCACGTACAGCTACTGTTCCTCAGACAGAGGGTGTGGTGATCAGGAGGCTGCGGTGATCAGGGGGCTGCTGTTGCTTGGATCTCCTGCGTTGATTTAAAGGCACAAAATACAACACAACAAGGCAAAATGTACCAGGCACTGAACACACTATATTCACGATATTAATAACCCCAAATAAAGGTGACCACCCGAATTAAGAGAATTAGGGGATAAGGAAGAAAGAAGAGAAGAAGATAAAAGAGAGAAAAGAAAACAAAAATAAGAAAAAAAACAAACAAAAAAGGAGTGCAAAAATAGAATTGGGAAAAAAGAGGGGGGGGAGAAAAAAAAAGAGCGAAAAGAGAGAATGAAGTAGAAGCGGGGAAGAGACTATTTGTATGAGGAGCAAACTCCAATAGAACTGCCACTAATCTCAACAAATTCCAGCAACAGATCCCTGGAGATGAATGCAAACTACAAACCACCAATAATATCAAGAGGGGCAAGGGAAAACAGAAGCACAAAAATAACCGGGGGGGAGGAGGGGAGGGAAGGGAAAAACCAGCAGAAAAAATAAATAAAACGAAAAAGCAAAACAACCTCACAACCAGTCCTAAAAAAGAAAAAGAAAAAAACACAAAACAAAACAAACAAACAAAAAAAAACCAATATATTCAACAATCAAGTAAACAATAGAAAGATAAGAGAAAAAAATGTTTGGAAAGTGAAGAAGGATAAAGAATAGGTGTATAAGGATTTAGAGCAGTGGATTGGAAATAGGATATATAAGTAGGGTGGAATTAGACAGGGGGTAATAAGATGGAATTGGGGAAATCTAAAGCAGGAATAGGGTAAGAGAAACAGGACACCAAAAGGGGAAAAGTGAGGAAGAGGGTTTTAGCAAAGAGGTGAAATTGAGATAGGGAAAATTAATGCAAAAGGAATGATGAAAATAGAATGGAGAACACTAATCCCAAAAGAAAATAAAGAGAAAATAAAATGGCACTTTAAAAAATGGTAAAATGGTAGCAGTAATAATACTGGTTAAAAATAAAAATGTGGTAATTGAAAGGGTAAAATCAGGTGATGGAAAAAGAAGAAAAAGAAAAAAAATTGGTTTCTTAGTAAAAAGGCGAAAAAAGAAAAAAAAAAGAAAAAATTTGCAGTAGTGATGGTCTTTCGGTTCTTCTACTCTTCAGCCTGGTTCGCCTTAGTCCTGCCAGGTATTTAGGAGAGTGTTGAATTTCCCTGCATTACACTGTTTCTCCGTGTTGTAAGTCACAGTCCTGATTTTAAAGCAGGCCTTATTTGTGATCCAGTCAGCCTTAATTTGTATTCACCTAAGAGTCAGTTTGTGGCTCAGCCTCTGGGTGGCAGTGTTTTGGGTTGGCCTCTGAGGTTATACAGCTTCTCTATCCTTTTTTAATCTTACCCTGCTCTGTGTTGTTGGTGGGACTGAAAGTCCCTCTATAGGCCAGACCCTGGTAACTCCCAGGGACTAATCAGCTTATTTTAATCCTTTATCTCATACAGGGTGGAATCTGGGTGTGGCTGTGCTCCTTGCCTGGGGGGCTGGAGGGAGGAATTCCACCCTCTGGAGAGAATGGCAGCCCCAGTCCTGGGCCCAGGGGTGTCTCAGCACTCAATTCGCTGCCACCTCCCCCGGCTCCCCCTCTCTCCTCAGCCTCTCCCCAGATTCCACTTGTCCGCACCTTCTCCCTCTCTTCAGCACAGGTGAGTGTCTGTATCCGAACTGTCCTATGAGCAGGGTTCAGGGAAAACAAATAAACAAACAACACCGGCCGGCCTCGGAAACGCTCCTCTCTTATGGGCACTGCATGGTCTGGTCAGTTCCTCAGGATGCCCCCTTTAGTCTCAGTTCTCCGCAATCACAAAATCCAAATCTCAAATCTCCCGGCACCAGCAAACCTGCGGAACTCCTTTCCCCAGTCAGGGGCTGTGTCTGTCCCAAGAGACGCCATGGGGTCTTCCTCCAACCCTCTGGGCTCAGGTCTGGCAAACTTTCCTGCCCAGATCCCTGGTTTTTAAACTTTCCAGGGGAGCTCTGCCCTTCCCGGCTGCAAACCGTCTCACCAGCTGAGTAAATTCGCCAATTCGGGGTGGGTGTTATTAGTTTCAGCTGCTTACTCCATTTGCTCCGGGACAAGACCTGGGACGCATCTGCCTATATCGCTGCTATCTTGCTTCTCTCTCCTCTATTACCTTTTATGGAATCCCAGAGACTCTCCCTATCCCTTGCTGTGTTTTCTACCACCTCTCTAATGTTATGACCAATGGATTTCATGTCACTCCTTACACTTCCTCTCTTGATGGTAATTTATAAAATAAGGTGCAAAACTGCCATTCTCGGAGCATTTTTCTCAATCCTTTCAGATTTTGCTTGCAGGTAATTGTTATCAGTTTTGCCTTAAAAACCCAGCATAATAATTCTGCACAGGTTTAAACATTCCTTATGTTGAAAATTATTTGGGGTAGTGTGTCAGAGTTTCAGAGAAGCCCTCCAAGGACTCAGACCTGTGCTACGTAACAGCAGTGTCCATTGTACCACATGGCTCCTCTAGGTGAGCTTGAGTCAGTTTTTCTTGCAATTCCTGACCTTCCTGTTTTAAGCAAAGAGGCCTACATTTATTTGAGGGTTTTTAAAAAGTCCTTTAAAAATTTATTTGATGTGTGATCAAGGATTAAAGGTTGAAAGACCTGAAACAAAATATAACAGTTGACAACCCAGGACAAGAGAAAAATGGGTGGTTAATTTTATTTTTTAAATATGTTCTTATTGATTTTAGAGAGAGGTGAAGGGAGAAGGAAAGATAGAAACATCAATGCATCCACATGGATTGGCTACTTCTTGCATGCCGTGCCCCCTGCTGGGGATCGAGTCTGAAACCTGGGCATATGCCCTGACTGGGAATCCAACTGGGACTCTTGGTACATGGCTCAACACTCAATCACTGAGCCTCACTGCGGGGTGGTGATTGGTTTTTAATTTTGACTTTCAATCGGAATTGATTTGTGAGAGTCAGAACAAAAAATTTTTTAAAAAATATATATTTTATTGAATTTTATAGAGAGGAAGGGAGAGGGATAGAGAGTCAGAAACATCGACTCGAGAGAAACATCGATCAGCTGCCTCCTGCACACTCCCCACTGGGTAAATGCCTACAACCAAGGTACATGCTCTTGACCAGAATCAAATCGGGGACCCTTTAGTCCACAGGCCAATGCTTGAGCCAAACGGGTTAGGCCAGAACAAAACATTTTGCCCGATAAATGATAGCCTGAAGTCATTCTGTTCCAAAGATAAGGGGCACTTCCTTTCTCCAGCTTGAATCTCTAGTATTCTTTTATTTTAAACTATATTTTATTGATTTTTTACAGAGTGGAAGGGAGAGAGATAGAGAGTTAGAAACATAGATGAGAGAGCAACGTCGATCAGCTGCCCCCTGCACACCTCCTACTGGTGATGTGCCCGCACCCAAGGTACATGCCCTTGACTGGAATCGAACCTGGGACCTTTCAGTCTGCAGGCCGACGCTCTATCCACTGAGCCAAACTGGATAGGGCTCTAGTATTCTTAAGTGAATAAGAATCTCTGTGAAGGTGTCAGAGGGAATCCTTCATGATGTGCAGTAATTCCGTAGGGAATTGCAACTCAGCTGTAATTAAAGCATTGACTCCTATTAGGATGCACACCTAAAGGTCAGTTACCTAGTGCTCTGAGTCCTTTGGCTGTATTGTGAGGGAGAGAAACTGAGACACATAAAAAAAGTGTATGTGACTTGGAAGGTCACAGCCCCTTATAGCTCATCCCAGAAGCAGCATGCTTTAACCCACAACACAATATCTCTAGACATTTGTTCAGACTGCGTTTATCCAAAGAAAATAAAAATTAATCATACATACAAGGTTGAAAATTTCCAACCCTCGGCCCCCATTAATACTCTGCACATATACAGGTAATAGGAAGTCTTTACTCACAAGTATTATAGATATAAGAAGATTTAACTGAAAGTGGTATCAACTTATGATGGCCAAAATGGGACCTTTTGGATTCTTAAATGATTTTTTGCATGCGGAAGTAAAAAAATTTGGATCTAAAATTAAACTGAACGGACAGGAAGCTTATCTTTATTGGAAAGGAGAGGCTCTTATTTATTTATTCATTTTAAAATATATTTTTATTTATTTCAAAGAGGAAAGGGGGGAGAGAGTGAGAGAGAGAGAGAGCAAGAGAGAGAGAGAGAGAGAGAGAGAGAGAGAGAGAGAGAGCCAGAAATATCAATGATGAGAAAGAATCCTCAGTTGGCTGCCTCTTGCACGTCCCACACTGGGGATCAAGCTTGTAACCTGGGCATGTGTCCTTGAGCAGAATCAAACCTGGGACCCTTCAGTCCGCAGGCCAAGGGTCTATCCACTGAGCCAAACCAGCCAGGGTGGAAATGAGAAGCTTTTAGAAAAAGCATGGGTAAATGCTCTTTTTGTAAAGAAATTAATAGCAAATTTAGAGAATGTCTCTAAACTAAAGACGGCTTCTGAAGCTAATAAATGCCAACACCTCATTTCTCTCACTTCTACAGTTCCTCCAAAATATCCTTTGCTCTCTGAGTGTCAGAGTCTGGATTTTCTCTCCCCCCTTTTTTTTTGGTTCTATCTCCACTATATTGCTTCCACTACCACTCCCTACAAAATAAGAGAAAATGAGAATAGAAAGTCAGACAAAGATAATCCAGGAATTTTAGCAGCTCCCTTCAGAGTAAATCCATCCTCAGGTGATAGGGAACCAATGAGTATATACCCTGAGTGGCCAGATTATTATGAGCAACCCATCAGTACTTCATTGGGCCACCTTTTGCCTTCAATACTGTGGTGATTCTTCTTTGCATTGACTCCATGAGATGTTGAAAGATGATTTGAGGAATCTGCCACCATGCCTGATGAATAGCAATGTCCAGTTCTGTGAGATTTGATGGTTGTGGAACCAGCTGCTTGATGGCTCTTTTAACTTTGTCCCACAAATGCTCAATTGGACTGAGAACTGGAAATTGTGGGGACTCCTAAGCAAGGTAAAGTCTCCCTCATGTTCTTTAAACCACTCCTGCACAATACAAGCACCGTGGCATTGCGAATTCTCTTGTTGGAAGAAGCCATCTCCATTGGGATACACCATCAACATGATAGGATGAACTTGATTAGCAATGATACTTAGATATGTTGTGCTATTCAGACGTTGTTCCACACGAATTAAAAGGCCCAAATCATGCCAGGAAAACATACCATACCATAACACCGTCCCCACCAGCTTGAAGGGTTGTACATATGCATGGGGGGGTGCATGCTTTAATGCTGTTTCTGCGAAATTCTCACTCTGCCATCTGCATGATGCAAATGGAAACGGGATTCATCAGACCACATGACTTTTATCCAATGCTCGACTGTCCAGTCCTTGTGTCCCTGTGAGAATTGGAGACATTTTATCTTGGTAACTGCAGATAGCAAAGGTGTTCCAACAGGCCTTCGGCTTCCATATCCCATACGATGCAGTGTATGGCTAATTTGCCTACAAACATCAGGTGGTCAT
>NW_005878779.1:0-7419 GCF_000147115.1 Myotis lucifugus | reverse complement strand
CCTTCCTCAGGAAACCAAGAGCAGACCTCTGAATGAATTTTAAAAAATTTTCTACTTGCTTGTCATTAACCTTAGTTCCTCTACTATTAAGCATAGACTTTAACATTTGCCCATAAAGAGCATTTTCTCTAGATTCTAATTGCCCCATGCTTTACTCCCGACTATCAAAAAATTGCTCCTCCCTTACCTTAACGAGTGCACTCTTTATCTGGAGGAGTTCCTCACCGTCGTCTCTCCAAGCCCGACGGAGTTCCTCACCATCTTTTTCCCAGTTCCTCAGTCCCTGTTCGGGCGCCAGATCTGTCAGGGCCAGCCTGACAGGGTTGAGCCGGGCTGAGGCAGGGAGGTGGGAATTGAGAAAAGAAAGAAAGACAGGAAAGCGGGATCGGGAGGACCCCAGTTCTCTTGATGAACTGAAGCAACTTTATTAGCCACACAATCCTATTTATACATAACACACTGAATAGGAGGTCTGCCAAGAGGAATGTATTCTTTGTTCCTCTTAATCTCTAAGGGAGGGACACAGCAGAAGGACAAGTTCTCAGTACAGCATATCTCAGTAAATAGTTACAGACTTCTTGGTAAGCTATGAAAGGCTGTTCTCATTCTACAAATGTTGCTCTTATTCTACTGATAAACGCCATCCAAACAAGTCTGAGAAAACTGTGTGGGTGAGAATCCCAGCCTTGCTAGCCCCTACAGGTGCAAGGACCTTGCCAGCTTACATCTGGCCCCCAACAGGTAACTCAAATTATTGAGTAATATGTGTGAATTAAAGGTTGTGGATTGTGTTTTGAATAATTTGATCCCAGGATTATACTAGTATTGTGAGATTATCTAAGGAAGTAGTATTTCTGTCTTATGAAAAGAAAACCATAAGGAAATGAGTAATAAAGGACATGGCTTATAAACAGAGTTTATAAACAGAAAAGAAAAGTTATAAAGGAAAGATAGTAACCCTAATTTGAAAGGTGCTATTTAATTAGCTTTCTTCTGCTTTAAAACATTAAAACTCATAAGTTTTCATTCCTGTCAGTCTATTTCATCCCTAGGCTGCTAGAATAAAATCCTAAAAGTTAGGTGGCTTATAAACAACAGAAATTTATTTCTCACAATTCTGGAGGCTAGAAATCCGAGATCAGGATGCCAGCATGGTAAGGTGAGGGCCCTGTTGTAGGTCGCAGACTTCCCATTTTATCCTCACATGACCAGAAGGCTAGGAAACTCTGTCAGCCCTCTTCCATGAAAGAACTAAGCCTAAACACCTCCCAAAGGCCCCATCCCCTAATACCATCACTTTGAACGTGAATTAGGGGGACATACAAACATGTAGATCAAAGCAATTCCCTTTCAATGCAAGGAATGAGAACTGTCATTTACAGAGATTGTGCTGTCTCAGGTTCTGTTCACTTATTACACTTAACCATCACCACCATCCTATACGTTGATTTTTATTATTACCCTAGTTTGGATTAGTTACCTATTGTTGTGTAACAAATTAAACCTGAACTTGACAGCTTAAAACAATCAACAGTTTCAGTGGGTTAGAAAATCAGGTACAACCTAGCTGGGTGTCTCAGGCTCACATTCCTGGCTATTGGAAGGCCTCAGAAAATATGGTTCCACAATTACAAATGGGGCTTTGGGCAGGCCTGTTTTCCCTGGCTATTGCCTGAAGATATCCGTTCCTTGCTGCATTAGCCTCTTGATAGGGCTGCTTGCAAAACGTTTGAGAAAGAAGAATAGACCACCCCACACCCCCCAAAAAAGTTAAAACTTTGTATAACCCAACCTTGGAAATGATATCCTATTACCTTTGCTACATTCTATTCATTAGAAGAGAGTCACTCAAGCCCCGCCCACACTCAGAGGGGAGAGAATTACACAAGTGTCAAATACCAGGAGGTGGGAATCACTGAGGCTGTCTTACAAGCTGCCTCCCATAGAATTCTTATTATTTTAATAGCTGAGGAAGCTGAGGTGTAGAGGGAATAAAGAACTTGCCTAAGGTCATTTGACTATTCCATGATGAAAGAGAGATTCATTTTCATGCTGTTGGGGTTCAGAGACCAACATTTTAATCAATATGCAATAGATAAATACATATTTTTTGAGAAATTTACCCATTTTTGCTGAACCTTGTGGATGACCATTTCCCCTTTTATAGGAAAAGCTTAAGACCAAACAAAGGCAGGAATTTAGATGTATCAAATGCATTGAACTATGAGATATACAACATAGAGTGCTAGACTTTCAGTATTTTTAATATATTTCAGTATCTAGTAATTTTCTCAAATTCGTTGCTCTTTCAAGTTTGTATATGAGTCTTAAAATAAGAAATGACTGAAACACATTTTAACTTGTTTTATGGACTGCGATTCTCAGAAGTGTTTATTTGACTTGCGGTTAATGTGAAAGAAGAAAATATAATTTTGCACAGTCAGCTTTATTAGAAAATGATTACAAACACCTGACCTCAACCTAGTTATTGCACTACAGTTGGACAGCCAAACTTTCTTCTTACCACAAAAAGAAAGCAGATGCAAGACTCTTAGGCAATGGAGTTAGAGTTATTTATCCCTTGCAGAACAGTGTTATCCTGGTATTTCTTACTTATGTTGAAATGCTTGCAAAGGGTTAAATGACAAGTGATTCTAGAAAGCAAGTAAGGAAAGGACTAGAACCAGTTTTCCCTAAGTGACCATTTTGCCATAATGCAGGAATTAGCAACGGGGGAAAACCAGAGGCTTTCTGACAACCATGTTATCAGTTCAATTGGGCCTTCTGTGCAGATGAAATGGCCTGTGTCCAGGTCAGCACAAAGGAATTATCCAACTGCCACCTCTCTCCCAACTGAATGCTGTGTCATAGTTGAACTGTACTGCATTAGGGCCTTTATTTCATGTATTATTTCTGGGAAGGAAACTTGGGCATTACCTGCTCTCTTAAGCTACTCACCTCCATTTCTTTAACACCTAACACATTACTAAATGTTTAAGAACTGCCCTGCACTTTTATGAACACATTCATGGTTTGTGCTTTGGATTTTCATCTTTATATTGAGACTAGCCTGTCACATAAGTGACAAAATTCTGAGAGACAGGTTGCCTATTCACAATATAATTCATTCAGCAAAAGGAGGAAAAGGTATAAATTTTTCAAGACAGTTATTTCTTATGGGATTTCCAGATCTGTAGCACCAACACTTTGAGGATTATTCTTTAAACCACTTTTCTTTTACATATATCTTTGAGACTGTCTGAAAATTTGATTTGGGCATTCTCATCATAGAAGTTAGATAAAAATATTTGATAACTATGAATCTAGGCATCTGTTTAATAGCACTTAATGAGCCATATGAATGTATTTCTTTTTTAAAAAATGATATTAATATTACTAAAGAGTTTGATGTGACTATAATCCATATTTCTATATTTCCAATAAATTCCTATACCTAATAAACTAAGTATTATTACTTGAAAGTATATCATTTGCACTCAGTAAAATTCAGAGTATACATTTGTCATGATAAAAATGAAACCTGACATTGTCTATGAATTGCATAACAATCATTACCATATAAAACCTAACATGAAAAACTGAATAGTTTAACTGGCTATAAACATTTTTACCATAGTCACTATTTTACTATTAATTATGTCTTCACATAATTTTAAACTTAGAAAATGATATTGAATATGTATGATGCAATTAATTGGGCCAGATATCACCAGGGCTTTTGGCCAAAGTTTGTCTCTTCTTCCCAACCCATGCTTATTCTATTATTGTTTTGCTTGTTTTGAGCTATTTTAGAGGAAAGCAGATTGACACTACTGAGATTTGAACAGGCAGGAAAGAAAGAAGGGGAGTATGTGTGATGCGAGGAACAGCCAGAAGTCAGTTTGTTCACCTCTAACCTTCACCATGCCTCTACTTGGTTTTCTCTCCATCAAGTAGTGTGAAGTCACTGCCAATAATTCCCATTCATGGTGCATGCTCCTTACTTTGTTTTTAATCATCCGGTCATATCATGCTCACCATGAGGAAGCATAGCTATATTTACTGAGCATTAACTGACTGCTTGGCACATTATCTAGTTTAACATTCACCACTATAACCGCAGGTGGTAGGTGGTAGTATTATCCCCATTTACAGAGGGGAAAAAAGTGATGCGTCAGGGCCAAGCAACTCGCCTAATTTAATAGCAGTAGTAAGTGATTCCATTGGAATTAACACTCAGGTCTTCCTAACTCTGTACCTATACTCTGAACTGATGCTCACATTACTTTTTAATTTAATTTAATTTTTTTCATAACCTTTCATCCTCTCTATGCCCTCTACCACCTCTACCCATCTCCCACCCCCACCCCCCAAATCACCACACTATTGTCCACGTCCATGAGTTCTCTCTCTTACTATTTGCTCAATCCCTTCACCCGACCCCCAACACTCCCCAACCCAAGCTGCCTGCTTGCTCTCTATCTATAGGCTCTCTCTATATTGCTTGGTAGTTCAGTTTGTTCATTAAATTCCATATATGAGTGAAATATGGTACTTGTCTTTCTCTGACTGGCTTATTTCACTTAGCATAAGGTTCATCCGTGCTGTCACAAAGAGTAAAATCGTCTTCCTTTCTACAGCAGGGTAGTATTCCATTGTGTAAATGTATCCACTCATCTACTGATGGATACTTGGGCTAAACTGATGCTCATACATTTTTGAGATGGGCACTGGGGAGTAGGATGCCATTTCTGGGTCACAGTGAATGTTATCTACTCAAAGGGGAAACAAAGCTAGGGTTTTAGGTTTATTAATGTTATACTTTACCCAAACCACAAATTCTAAAATACCCAATTATACACTACAAAAGAAAGGTGAATAATATTCATCTGAATTACTCAGTCAGCAAGATGACATCCTAATTACAGGATTGCCTAAGCATTCTTTAAGAGTGAAACAAAAAGGTTTAGTTTAGCTATGGGACTCTACAATGAGATTCTTTGTGGTTTCAATATGCACAATAAGGTATTTTTTATTGCATCATTATGTTTTCTCAAACAAAATTCCATACACAAAATGGCATATCTCTCCTGAATAAATCCAAACTTAAACCTCTCCATTGAATGCTAAAAAGATAAACAATAGTTAAAATCAGCTGAAATAAGTTTAAAAGTTTTCTTACATCTTGGATTAATTAGAATAGTTAATATTTCTATAAATATGAAATTTTTTGTTTTATTTTGTTTTATTTGAAGCATTTGGTCCACTGACCTGATCATTAGCCATGAATGGAGCCAAAAAGCTTGCCTTATGGCTTTAGTTACTTTTGAAAATACAATAATATTTTCTATTATATGAAAACTATCACATGGTTGACTACATGCAGCCAAACTGCTATGACTTAGCTCTGCAACCTGGCATGTTCCCCATTCATTAAACTGATTTCCCATTGTATTAGGAAAAGAGCCTAAACATTAGAAACAAATATTATATTTTTCTATGTAGACATTTTTTAACCCTCTGTTGTTTATGGCCAACATTCACATTTTTGGCTCTGGAGTCCAGAGTCCTCTCACATAAACTTGTTTCACAACATGTGCTCTACATTTGTTTCCTAGGCTGCAAATGGCTTGGACATGTGCTGACTAACACTCTTAACACCAAGGGGATTTCATTAGATTCATACAGTTTTTGCAAGCATTTTGCTATGAAATTTGGATGAAGAACATAAAATAATGAGTTTTTCTTCTTCTTAACCTTTTAACACATTGCGTACCTCATAGAAATCTCTAAGACATACACCAGGGACCGCGCACGTTTTTGGGCAAACTGCACGTTATTTAAATCATCATAATGCACTTTAGGTGTTGTTTTTCAATAATTATAACATTTTTATTTACAAAAACAAACAGTTAAACAATTAAAGCTCCTAGTACTTTTTTTAACGTATGGTACTGCGTAAAACATTTTCCTCTATGAAGAGGGACCAAATAAAATTTACATAAGTATCTAGATTCGCTCCTTTTTCCATGGGCGTGAAAAACGAGAACACTCGTGAGTGGTCCTTAACAGATGGCATGCGAAACATGAGAAAACTCCTGAGTGGTACAAAATGTGTTAAGTAAGACAGCTTTTCAGACTGCTTACAGCCAACTTTATTCAGACACTGAATCAGCCTTCACACTAGAATAAATGTGTACATAAAATTGAGTTCATATATTTTTGGACTAATCTGAATAAATTTTCACATTCATTTGAATATATTAATTGATGAGGATGAGCCTTCTGCCTATAAAACAAAATCTGATACCAGAGGACATAGCCTTGCTCCTCCTCTTATCATTTTTGCACACTCAGTTTGAGTAATGAATTTATTTACTGAAATATACATTACAGAATATGTTTCCAGTGTTAACATGATGTAATTGACCTTTCAACCCATGAATATGTTATATGTTTTCATTTAATTGTGTCTTTATCAACTTCTTTCATCAATGTCTTATAGTCTTCAATGTACAGATCTTTCATCTCCTTGGTTAAGTTTATTCCTAAGTACTTCATTGTTTTCAAAACTATCATAAATGGAATTGTGTCCTTTATTTCCTTTTCAGGTAAGTCATTATTAGTGCATAGAAAGCAACTAATTTTTATATGTTGATTTTGTATCTTTAAACTTTACTGTATTTGTTCATTAGTTCTAACATTTTTTGGTGGTCTTCAGAACTTTTTATATGTAAAAGCATGTTTTCTGATTTGAATGCCTTTCTTTTTTTCCTTTTTATTTCCTTATTGCTATACCTGGGACTTCCGTACTATATTGAAAAGGAGTGGTGAGAATGCACACCCTTGTCTTCTTTCTGATCTTAGAAGAAAAGCTTTCAAACTTTCACCATTGAGTATGAGGTTATCTGTGGTCTTGTCATATATGCTCTTTATTATGTTAAAGTATTGTTCCCTCTATTCCAACTTTGCTGAGAGTTTTTTATCATGAATAAATGTTAAACTTTGTCAAAAAGCTTTTTCTACATCTATTACTATTATCTTATAATGTTTATCTTTCATTATATTAATGTGATGTATCACATTCATTCATTTGCATATGTTGAACCATCTTTGCATCCCAGAGAATAATCCCACTCAGTCATGGTGTATGATCATTTTAATGTGCTGTTGAATTTGGTTTGCTAGTATTATGTTGAGTATTTTCCCATCTATATTCATTAGGGATATTTCTCTAAAGTGCTTTTTTTTCTTGTAGTGTCCTTTTTATGGCTTTGACATCAGGCAGGGTAAGGCTGGTCTCATAAATTAAGTTTGGGAGTATTCCTCCACTTAAATTTTTTGGAAGAGTTTGAGAAGACATGACATTAATTAATTTTTAAATGTTTAGTAGAATTCACCAGTGACACCATCTGGTCC
>NW_005878778.1:0-7420 GCF_000147115.1 Myotis lucifugus | reverse complement strand
GTGGCCAGAGAACCAGGTGGGAGACGTGTTCCAGAAGCCAAGAAAGAAGTAAAACAAAGGAAAGGAAGAATGACAACTGTCCAATGCCACAGCAGGCACGGGGAGTGCCACGACCACTGAGATAGGAGGCAACTGGAATCTTTCAGTATGTTTAGTGTTCATTATTCTGAGAGTGATGATCTCCACTACATTTCTCTTTGTGATTCACACCTGTGTCATCCGCAGTACTCAGGAGGACAGCTTTACATAAACAATTGTCTCCAGTCTGAGTTGAGGCAGCCTGTGAAGTGTGGCCAATGTGTTTTCCTCTCACCGGGGTACACTCCAGCCCTGCAGGAGATCCCCTCACTGAGAAGACAGCAGGAGATAGGATAGTGCTGGGCCAGCTTTGCGTACGCTCCACTCGTTCCAGTCTGAGTGAGCATAGGCAGTGGAACCATTGTGAGTCCTAGTTTTTCCATAGCCATAAAGCTGAAATGTGGTAACATTCATGGCATGCTACCAAGGACAATGTTTGGAAAACAGTATTTTCTCAAAAGGTGTTTCCTTCTTCCTCTTTTCTTCTGCTACTAGAGGCATACCTTGTTTTATTGCATTTGCTGATATTGCATTTTCATCAACATCAAAAAATAATCCAACCAGCAAACAGATTAGGACTCACCGAATGCTCAGATGATAAGTTTTTTAGCAATAAAACCTTTTTATGAATTAATGTATATACACTGTTTTAATAGACATAATGCTACTGCACACTGAATAGGCTACAGTAAATCCTCACTTAATGTTGTCGATAGGTTCTACCACCTAAAGTGAAATGACATAACATAACCAATTTTACCATAGGCCAGTTAATATACACAAGAGTTAGGTTCCTACAGTATCTCTGTTACAATGGAACAACGCTGAACAAACGATGCTATACTAGGATGTGCTGTATAGTGTACACACAGCTTTCATATGCACTTGGAAATTCATATGTGTGACTCACTTTATTGCGCTTTTCACTTCATAGTAGTGGTTTGAAACCAAACCCATGATATCTCCAAGGTATGCCTGTACTAGTCTAAACCACCACTTAAAAAGCCAGGCTTGAGTGAAGCAGACATGTGGCCAAGTTGGTGTTCAGCTACCTTCTTCTCCAGGTTTCAAGGCCTGAAGACAAAGATGTGCAAATGCCCACAGTACTTAAGCTTCCTTCCCAGGGCCACAGAAGCCTCAGCAAAAGAGATGAAGATTCTAACATGAATCACATAAGCAGACACAGCAAGTAAATCTTCACTAGCTCTCATCTCAAATACTTACTCCAGGCAAACAGTTCCTCTACTCCTTAGCCACCAAGCCCCTAAAACTTCCACGTGTAGCCATGCATGACTGTCACGCTACTCCATTCAACTCTGATGGAAGAGGCAAGAGTCCCTGGAGTCAGTTACCTGCTTCACGCCAAGGTTATGAGAATGTGACCCATTGCTTACCTTCTCGATGTCTACAAGTTCAGTCTCATAAATCTCAGCAATAGTAATGTGGTGTTTGGCTGCGATTGTAAACCTTCCCTGGGGGAAAACAAAAAACAGAGTTACATTCCTGTTTTACCTATTTTAATGCCAATCAGTTTAGGAACAAGATAAAAAAAAAAATACAACTCTAAGCCATTTCAAGGAGTCCACCCCACAGTCACTCAAGCAAGGTAATGTCTTACCATGTCTGTGTAAATGTCGATGGCTGCATTTAAGCAGTTGATAGCCTCTGAAGCGTAGGCATTTAAGAAAAACAATGAAAAATCCATTCAGTCAAAGAGGGTTCAAGTGAGCCTATTTTCCTAGCTGCTACTAGAACATTAAGGAGGTCCCATTTGGGGCGGAGGGTGGGCATATTCGTTAATGAGAAACAAACATGAATCATACACAAGTCCAGGCCCCCTCAGCATGCTCTGTCTGTAGCAGCTGCAGTACAACTTAGGGAACTGGAGCTAGAGTGGTATTGGCTCGGTTACTCTTAATCTACGAGTGAGGACTCCATCCAGGGGAGAGATTGCATTATAAAGCAAACAAATGGGACTGTCATCAACACCCATCATTTACACCTGCTAAAACACAAATGTAATTGTATTTTTCAGTGACATCATGTATATACAGTATATTAATTTTGGAAGAAAGTTCTCTATAAGAAAGATGACTTCAATAGACTACTCTTCATGCAGCCAAAATCAAAGCACTTTGAAATCCCTGTTCAGACAACTCTTAAGTCAACATTTTGTACAATGTTAAAGATACTAACTTTTGGTGTACTAACATACACCCAAAAGGAATAAAAAAATCTAGTGACAGTGTTGATAAAGTATATTATTTTTCCAAAAGTTAGGCTGTGTTCAGAACCAACACACCATCACAAAATGGTGGTGTTTATAATTCTGGCACATGTCTGACAGCTCCACATTTATTGCTTCTAGAAGAGAGGTGGCAGAGTAAAAAGGCCTAACTAAAAAATCAGAAAGTAGATGAACAAAAGTTAAAAGCAATTTCCTCCTAAACTATGTAAGAAATGTGAATTCACTGTCGCTCCCTTAAAATTACAGGAAAATATAAAGAGAAAAATAAGCTACCTATGATCCCACTCAAACCCACTCTCATGTTTCCAGTCTTTTCTAGGTGCATTTTTATGTGCACAGACTTTATTATGAATTTGAGATCTCAATTCTCATGTGGTTCTTCAGTTACCATGTAAACATTGACCAGGTCAATAAAGATTCTCTGAAATCAAAGACTGTAGTAACTGCATCATATTCTACAATACTGATGTATTATAACTTTACCATTTCTTTATATATATATATATATATATATATATATATATATATATATTTCAGAGAGGAAGAGAGGGAGAGATAGAAACATCAAGATGAGAGAGAATCACTAATTAGCTGCCTCTTGCATGCCCCCTACTAGGTATTGAGCCCACAACCTGGGCATGTGCCCTTGACCAGAATCGAACCCGGGACCCTTTAGTCCACTGGCTAGGGGTACCATTCTTTTTTTTTTTTTTTTTAATATATTTTATTGATTTTTTACAGAGAGGAAGGAAGAGGGACAGAAAGTTAGAAACATCGATGAGAGAGAAACATCGATCAGCTGCCTCCTGCACGCCCCCTACTGGGGATGTGCCCGCAACCAAGGTACATGCCCTTGACCAGAATCGAACCTGGGACCCTTGAGTCCGCAGGCTGACGCTCTATCCACTGAGCCAAACAGGTTAGGGCTAGGGGTACCATTCTTATCTCATTGCTCATTTAGGCTGTGTTCAGTTTTTCACTTTTGGAAATCAACCGTGGTCAATCTCTACACAAAAACTCTTAAAAATATCTTATTTCTGTATGATATAATCATAAAAGTTGGAATTTCTGTTAAAATGGACTGCTAAAAGAAAAAAGAGAAATCCCACAGCTACCAGTGCATGTGTGAGAGGGAAGGAATTAATGCTTTCAATTGTTAAATGTGCACTCCTCTAATTAAAAGAAATACAACATTTGCAAAATTTTACCACTTTAAATATCCAACTTCTCTCTTTTCTTAAAACAAGTACTTTGAAAAACATTTTAAAAAGTCAGATGAATAGTGTGTAAATAAGTTGATTTTAATCAGCAGATACTGCCCTGACAGGGTAGCTCTGTTGGTTAGTGTTGTCCCGATATGCTAAGGTTGCCAGTTCAATCCCCGATCAGGGCACATATAAGAATCAACCAATGAATATATAAATAAGTGGAACAGCAAATTGATGTTTCTCTCTCTCTCAAAAAACAAACAATAACAAAAAAACCAACATCGGATATTCTAATTTCCCAATAACTGGATCTTAAAACGCGCTAAGTATTTAAGAGTGAGGAAACATGGCGTTTCTTCTAATAAGCAATATACATATTCATAAAATTAGAACATAATAAGTCTTAGATAAAATTAAAGCTAATTTCCAAAAAGTTCTCCAAAATGCAATATAAATGAAGTTTAAGAAAATGCTATTAAGCAACTAAACCACTAGGTTAAATTTAACATATCTTCTCTTCATTAAAGCTGCAAATGATTAAACAACAATTCTTAAAAGTTACCGAAATCTCTATTATTCCAAAGTACAAAAGTTTATTTTTATCAGTGCTCTAAAGGCCCAGCAGTCTAACCTGTGAAAAAGGTCACCAACTTCAGCCCTACCATCCTAGAGCAGCGATTTTCAACCTTTCATCTCATGGTACACATGAACTAATTAGTAAAATTCTGTGGCACACAAAAAAATATAGTATACTTTTTGCTGATCTGACCAAAAAAAAAAAAAGGTATAATATTGATTCATTCACACCGGACAGCTATTGTTGCGTTGGCTACTGTCATTTTTAAAATTGGACAATTTAAGAGAAAAGAGCTCAGTGCCCCTATCTAAATAGTCAGGTACTGCATGGTTTAATAAAAATTACTGTGGTTCACCAGTATGCCATGGCACACAGGTTGAAAATCGCTGTCCTAGACAGAGGTGTGTCTTACCGTGAGGGTCTGCCTTTTTGTAAGCATTCCCAGCATCCACAAAGCTGGTGGCAGAATCATGTTTGCTCTGAAGCTGCATATGGAGTTTGGCTGCCTGACAAAATGCATTTCCTGCAGCTGAGGAAGATAAATTATTACAATTAAACAGAGAGGAACAAGTATCCCTACAGAAAAGCCCATGCCCTAAGGGCTAGAAAGTTCCATGCCACTGAAAGAAGTATTCCAGTCGGAAGCACATGGAAATGCAATCAATGCATCTTAGGTATATATAAAAATAGCCAGAATCAAGTCAAACAGTGATAGAAGCTTCTCTCAGCCACAGAAGACCTCCCAAGTGGGCTCTAGGCCAGTGGTCGGCAAACTGTGGCTCATGAGCCACATGCGACTCTTTGGCCCCTTGAGTGTGGCTCTTCCACAAAATACTGATTTCTGCGCATGGGCCACGAAGTTTCAATCGCACTGTATGTGCGCGCCTGCACGTGGTATTTTGTGAAAGAGCCACACTCAAGGGGCCAAAGAGCCGCATGTGGCACGAAAGCCGCGGTTTGCCGACCACTGCTAGGCTATCAGCTTCCATTCAATAGCGACAGCCTAGTACCAGGCCACTGAATTTTATCCCACAGCGCATACTGAACACTGACTGGCAGACTGAAGCTACTAATGCTTAAAGAAAGGTAAAACACTGAGGTCATCTATCTCTCTTACAGTGTCCCCTGGACTTAGTTGTAATTGTTGAAGAAATTGCTAATGAAGGCTTCATGGACAAAGGAAGTTTCTCAAAGAGTGATAATTAGGCCTTCAATTGTGGAATCCAAAGTTTTTTCTTAAGTTCTGGAATAGGAAAGTTAGTACTAACAGGGATGGAGAAGAAAGGATTTGTTCCACTAGGAAAAGCACAATTAAGAATATCACAATCAATAACCAAGATGGCAGCATAGGTAAACACCGGAGACTGCTGCCGCAAACAACCACTTCAAAAATACAACTAAAAGACGGAACAGACATCACCCAGAACCACAGGAAAGCTGGCTGAGGAGAGACTCTTCAACTAGAAGGAAAGAGAACAGCATACCGAAGCTCAGAAGAGGCGCAGTGTGGAAAATATAAAGGTACCGAGGTGCGTGCGCAAAGTGGGCTGGTGGCTGAGGGCGCGGTTGTCGTTTTCAATCAGGAGGGAGTCTCAGACTCTGGGCTCCAGATCCGGGCGAGTCTCTAGGGACTCAGACTCAGACGGGAGAAGCGGGATTGTCCAGCATCAGTTGGAATCTGAGGGCATCCTTCTCTCCGAGGTTTGCAGTGGCGGCTGGGGTTCTGAGAAGCAGAGCCTCTAGGACCGGGACTGAGAGCAGCCATAACTGCTCCCTCCACCCGCCCTGTTGATCCCGCCCCGCCCAAGCCCTGCACAGAGCCATTTGCTGGATCACCTCAGGCAAAGGCTAGATTAGCACCTCCCCAGAGGACAGAAGTTTTCCACACAGCTGATTCTCACAGCCGGTCAGCCTGGTGGTCAAATCCCTCTAGTATTAACTACAACAATCAGGGCTTAACTACAACAAGACTGCGCACAAAGACTACTAGGGGGTGTACCAAGAAAGCGTAAAAAATGCGGAGACAAAGAAACAGGACAAAACTATCAAGGGAGGATATTGAGTTCAGAACCACACTTTTGAGGTCTCTCAAGAGGCTTCTAGAGTCTGTCGATAAACTTGATGAGATGTACAGGAAATCTAATGAGACCCTCGATGGTGTGATAAAGGACCATCTAGAAAGTAAGCATACACTGACTGAAATAAAGAATATTATACAGACTCCCAACAGCAGACCAGAGGAGCGCAAGAATCAAGTCAAAGATTTGAAATGCGAAGAAGCGAGAAACACCCAACCAGAAAAGCAAAATGAAAAAAGAACCCAAAAATACAAAGATAGTGTAAGGAGCCTCTGGGACAGCTTCAAACGTACCAACATCCGAATTATAGGGGTGCCAGAAGATGAGAGACAGCAAGATATTGAAAACCTATTTGAAGAAATAATGACAGAAAACTTCCCCCACCTGGTGAAAGAGATAGACTTACAGGTCCAGGAAGCGCAGAGAACCCCAAACAAAAGGAATCCGAAGAGGGCCACACCAAGACACATCATAATTAAAATGCCAAGGGCAAAAGACAAAGAGAAAATCTTAAAAGCAGCAAGAGAAAGAAAGTCAGTTACCTACAAGAGAGTACCCATACGACTGTCAGCTGATTTCTCAACAGAAACTTTGCAGGCCAGAGGGAGTGGCAAGAAATATTCAAAGTGATGAATGCCAAGAACATACAACCAAGATTACTTTATCCAGCAAAGCTATCATTCAGAATTGAAGGTCAGATAAAGAGCTTCACAGATAAGAAAAAGCTAAAGGAGTTCATCACCACCAAACTAGTATTATATGAAATGCTGAAAGGTATCCTTTAAGAAGAGGAAGAAAAAGAAAAAGGTAAAGATATAAATTATGAACAACAAATACACATCTATCAACAAGTGAATCTAAAAATCAAGTGAATAAATAATCTGATGAACAGAATAAACTGGTGAATATAATAGAATCAGGTGCATAGAAAGGAGTGGACTGACAATTCTCAGGGGGGAAAGGGGTGTGGGAAGAGACTGAACAAAAATTGTGCACCTATGGATGAGGACAGTGGTGGGGGTAAGGGCAGAGGGTGGGGTGGGAACCGGGTGGAGGGGAGCTATGGGGGGAAACAAGAGGAACAACTGTAATAATCTGAACAATAAAGATTTATTTAAAAAAAAACAGTGTTGGACTTTGTCAAATGATTTTTCTGCATCAATTGATATGATCATGTGATTTTTGTCTCTCAATTTATTTATGTGGTGTATCATGATTATTGATTTGTGGA
>NW_005878777.1:0-7420 GCF_000147115.1 Myotis lucifugus | reverse complement strand
AGTGAGCAAACAAGAGGCCAGGCAGGTTATAGGAAGAACTGCTGTTTTGTTGGAGTCCAGCCATACCCATTTATTTGTGAATTGCAGAACTGTGGATAGAAGGTTCCAACAGAGACTGTATGGCTTTCAAAGCCTAAAACATGTCCTACCTGGCTCCTTGCAGAAAAAGTTTGTCAATCTTTGTTCTATTTCAAAATGTTTGTTGAATGATAAATAAAACAACTCCTTTTGGTACTGTATCATATAATTGTATTATTATAAACAACATATTGTATATTAAATGTATATATGTAATATATATGTTTACATATATAAACCTATATATGTAAATATAATATTAATTACATGTACACTAGATGCATATTTAAAGCATGTTATATAATATATAAATAATATATAATTGCATAACTATATATACTATATAATTATGTATAATTATATAACAATATATAACTATAGCTCTATATAACTCTATATAATACATATATCTATGTTATGTAAATACATATATATCTCTACAACTTTTATTCTCTTTTGTCAACTAAATTCTAAAAATAGGAACTGTGGCTTATAATTTCTTTATTACTTTTTTTCCAACCTAGCCTGTGCTAAAAAATTTAATTAAAAAATTTAATAAATTCTCAAGCTAATGTAAAATTGTTTAAAGCTATATTAATTCTTTACCTACTAACTTATTATAACCATTTGTTCCAAAGTGGCATACTTATATGAGAAATCTAGAAGATAGGGGTGATGCAGAGTAAAATAAGTGATACAAATATAAAACAGTAATTTATTACAGAAACAGCTTTTGCATGCAGGACAAGTACACAGTCCTTTGTGAGTTACGATTAAGCAGCCTCACAGAGTTAAACTTCTTAAAGGGCCTTATTAGCAATGCACAGTCATTCATAGGGCACAGCCAGCTCCATCTCCTATTGAATCAGAACTGAGTGTGTTAGATTTGTATGCTTCTTTTCCACAGGGGTTTTGGTCCATTGGAGTGCGGGAAACGAGTTAAGTCGGCTCGCGTGAATTGCGCGTTGCGCGGGAGCCGTCTTTAACTCGGTTCATATAGATTTGCGGTGGAGTGCGGGAAACGTGTAAACTCGGGCCGATTGTAACTGCGTATTACCAAATATTTGTTTGTAATCCACCCTTTTGGTGGATGGAACAAAACCAAAAGACAGAGCCATCTTATATTTTGGCGGGAAATTCACCCGCACTCCAAGTGTTAAAAGCTATGGATGTTGATGGATTAGAAAGGAACATGGTCAATATTGCTTGAAACCATGTAATCCCAAACTGCATGCTTCATTGAGCTGCTTAAAGTAGTGTAACTTTTGTTTAAAAAGAAAATGTAGGTAGGAGAAGTGAAAACAAGTTGGAGGAAGCTAAATCCATGAGTGAAGGTCAGTGACGTGTGTTAAATTGGGAGGGGAAATGTCTTTGGCAATCTGTTCCGAGTGCAACAATCTATAGTAGAGCTATATTAGAGCTAGCCAGCTCTTCAGTAACAATTTGTCAGTAGCTGTGAGGGAGTTTAAACACTTCCTGACAACACACACAATTAAAAATCTTCTCTATGTTACACAATGGACACTTTGTATTGGTGTCATTTATCCAATGACACCACAAACTACATAAATGATATAGTTCATAAATTCATAAATCTTTCTTGAGGGAACATCAACCACTAAACTTGTATTGTATCAGCTTAAGTCTGATCTAGCTTATGACCTAGCGTCCATCTGATTGATACCCCAAGGTGTCTATGAAAAAAAGATGGAGGTCTAAATCACAATTTGAGAGGGAGAGGTGACTGAGCCAATTGATTCCTTGAACTACAAGTGGTCATCTGCAGGACCTCAAGTCTCCCACTGTTTTTTTTTTCATACACAGTTATATATTTTTGGCTGATTTAAACCCAAGGGTCTGGTCCAGAGCCTACTCTGTGAGTACCTTTCTCCTTTGTTTTTTAATGTAAAAACTATTGCCAAAATATAGTCTGTAGCGTTTGCTGGGGGAACACTCTTCCTGGTCTGAAACATGAACTGTCATCTCTGGATCCTGTGTTTTGAGACCCCATTTTTAAAACAACACAATAGTTCTCTTAAGCATCTAAATTTAAAATTTTATAGAAAAATTGGAACTGGGGCGTGAGAATGGGAATTAATAAGGAATTTAGACTAGTCTTGTTACTGGGAACAAAAGACAAAATTTCCTGGTGGAGAAATTGTATTTTTTCCTCCTGAGAACTATGTGAAATTTATTTGTTTTTACTTTAAGACATAAGAAATAGCAAACACTTTCCTTGGTAAGTTTAAGGGTATGTGGAGAAAGAAATGCTGGGTCTCAGTATACAAGGACAGAGAGGGAACTAAAACTTATTGAGAACTGAATTATGTGGCACTGGGTTGCTGTAAGGATGCAATATATAAAGAATGCAAATTGCCTTCATAAACCTCAAATAGAAAGTATTAAAGCATCTTTTATTGAGCCTTCAGCATGGTAAGCACCAAATAAATGTGTTAAATGGAAAGACAAGCATGTAAAAAATGAATTTAGACATCTGTACAAGATTGTGTAACAAATATAAACTTGAGTCCCTTTACCAAATATTTTGCTCAACTGACATTGAGCAATTTGCAAGTAGCTATTGAGAAACAGCAATAGGATTAGCTATATATATAAAAGGCTAAGCGACCATCTGACCATCCTACCGGCTGGTAGGTATGATGTGCACTGACCACCAGGGGGCAGACGCTTAACGCCCAAACTGCTGAGTCGTGGTGACTTGGCAGCAGTGGTTCTTGAGTGATGCACCCAGGAACCAGTGAGGAGGGAGCCTGATTCTGGGGTGCGTCACCCGAGAACTGCCTTCTCCTAATCCGGGACCCCTTGGGGGATGTCGGAGAGCTGGTTTCGGCCTGATCCCCACAGGCCAGGCGGAGGGACCCCACCTATCAGAGGGACCCCGCTCACTCTGCAGACACCCTCCGAGCCACGGTGCTGCCCCAGGTGTGGCTGGTTGAGGAGGGACCATGGGAGAGTGGCTCCAAGGAGTGTCTGGCCCATCTTGCACAGTCCTGCCCCGCTGGCCACCTTCTAATTAATTCCCTTTCAATGTGTACAAATCCGTGCATTGGGGCACTGGTCTCTCTATATATGAAAGGCTCAGTGATGGTCCAACCGTCTGACCAGTCGGTACATATGACACACACTGACCACCAGGGGGCAGATGCTCAACACAGGAGCTGCCGAGCTGCGGTGACTTGGCAGCTACGGTTCTCGGGTGATGCACCTGAGAACCAGAGAGTTTAATTTCCTTTCAATGTGCACAAATCTGTGCACCGGGCCACTAGTAGTGTATATAAAATATACCTTTAGATCACTTGACATTTTAGTCTTTTGTCAGTAGAGCACCACATAATTGACAGATAGTTTTACTTTGTAGTAATAGTAAGAAAAGTGCTATGCTTTGCACACTACTGCTTAGGTTAAAGGTCAGATCTTTGCATCCTGTGTGTTGTTTACAGCCTGTGTGTTGAAGACACATTGCCTCCTGACAGGGACTACATGGATCTTCTCCATGGACTCCTGCTGACCATTGGTTATTCATGGTAACCACAGTGATTGACTACAATCATGTTTTTCCCTAAATGATTATTTTAGACTAGTTAAATTCAACTCAGTTCAATTAGACACAAAATATTGTTTTGTCTTTTGGAGAGTACCAGTTTTTGTTGTTGTTGTTGTTGTTGTTGTTGTGAGAAATGCAAAGATGAAAATGCCATGGGCACAGCCCTTCAAGAGCTTGCAATCCTGTCATAGGTAAAAACATGCAAAAATGGTCGCCTTTAGAATAAAACAAGTACTTTGAGGGATAAATAAGTGAGGATAGAGGAAAAAATGAGTGGGAAAGAAACCAAAATATTGAACTGGTGGGCTGTCATTTGTATCAAGAGCCTGAAGAATATAAAAAAGAAACAAGTATCAAGTCTAAAACAATCAACATAGATTTTCCCTTTCTTTTGTTTATCAGTAAGCTCAAAGGAAGATTGATAATATGTGTAGTAGTATTATTGATAATAGAAAAAAATTTACAAATAAAAATAAGAGAAAATAAGGTTATAGTTGGCGGTTTTCCAAATGTACTATGTTTAATACCTTCAATAATTTCTGCGGGGAAATGGCATAGAATTATAGTCAGCCTTTTAGTCAAAGCAGCCATTTCAGGATTGGGATAAAGTTTACTGAATTCACATGCCCCAGAGAGCTTTGTCAGGCACCAGGGTGGTTGCTCATTTCATCACACTGCAAGACTCAATTGTCTGTGTAAACCATAAAAGGTTTACAGCATCTAATAAATGGAGCTGACGAGACGTAAGGCCTTTGCTGTCATCATTCTAATGCTATGAAACACACCATGTAGAACCTGATCATTTATTTTTTTCTGTTTTAAAAATGCTATTGGGGAATCTTTGAGTGTATCATAACAGCGTTGGGAGGACCCGCTGTGAAATTCCCACTGTTGTGAAGGGATGGTGAGGGATACACCAACACGCAGCACTTTAAAAGCGTGGAGTTCAATCCTTTACCTGAGGAACACACACCACCTCGCGATAGTGGGAGAAGGGGCCTTTCTGCCCCTCACCCAGGTGCTCCCCTTAGTGCCGACTTCCTCCTCCTCAGAAAAACCCTGGAACTCCTTGGGGTCCTCACTGCAGTGTTCCCTCTCCAGGTCCCTCTCCAGGAGAGCTGCTAGCTCAGGGGGTGGGTGGGGGGTGGGAGGGGTGCGCGCATGCCACCGCAGGCCTGTGTCTGGTGTTTCCTTGGCCACACATTCTTTGGGACCATCCTCAGTTTTCCGGAATTCTAATAGAGCGCTGTCAGACACATGGAGCATGTCACTCTCCCCAGCCATGCTCATAGCTCCATTTCTCCAGAGAGTAAGGGGAGGATCATGCTTACTCTACAGACAGAGTCAATCGATTTCCCATTCAGTGTGAGTCATGTTTGCTTTAATTGGTACCCTAATCAATGCCCATTCTAAGACAGTCAGTATGCTCAGGTGATGAATTGCTTTTCATTTGGCCCTGACAGTTTGTGGATAGATTCTCAAAGGTGATAGTACCTTGTTCATCTGAAACTGGGAATTTTAGATCTATAGCCAGATGGCAACGCAGTGACATTAAATCATACTCATTTGAAGAAGTATAAAAGTAACGTTTTAAATCCTCCATGCCAGCTTTCACACTGTTCTAAACAAAGAAGGTAATGCATGAAATGGTACTAATAAGATACACAGAGTCAGAGAAAAAGACCATTCAATTGATAAGTGAATTTCTATCTCAGGTGGAATCATAGTGATTAGAATTGAATCACTGAGAGTAGATTGAAGGAGTAGATTGAGGGAATTGCAAGACACAGTTTACAGTCAAGACAAATTGTCTTTCACTTCAATTTTATTTAAGAATTACATTTTCCATTCAGTAGCAAAAATCACAAAAACAAACCAATTTATCAGAAGAGTATGAAAGATATTTAGCCAAGTCCTGATGCCTTATAGAGATATGTATTTTTTCCTTTACTCCATTTTACACAACTGAATAGAAGTAAACAAACCATATTGCTAGTTAAATAGTGTAGGGAACATTTGTACTTTACATAGATTTGATTTACATTTAATGTTATGATCTGAACAGAGAATTTTGAATTTAAAAGAAATGTCAGAAATCATTGAACAATATTTACAAGTAAAGAAAAAGTGGTTAAAAGATTTAAAATAGCCTAACCTAATAGCATAGCATGTAAGAAAGTCATAACTAATATCTTATCTCTTGACTCCTACAAATGGAATTTCTAACATGTAATTCATAAAGCGATTTCTTACATGTTATAGATTGCTGTTATTATAATATTTTTTTGATATATTTATTTGAGCTTTTGGATTCCTTGAGAATCCTGGTATACTCTCTAAACAAGAAAACCAAATGCTATTTTTTCAACATATATTTATCACATTCCTACAATTAATTCAACATATATTTATCACATTCCTACAAGATAAAGCCCTAACTTTACACAACTTATGCATACTAGGAAGCAAGATAAAAAAGGAGAAAGCAGAAAATTACACTGGGACATGATATTCAATACAATAAGTGTTTTCAGTACAGAGCATGGATCAGTCTTGTACAGAGGTGGGTGGGTTGTATAATGAAGTTGATTTCAAGATGAGTCCAGAGTGATTAGCAGTGGTTACCACAACAGTGAAGAGGGATAGAATAAGAATGTACCAGGGTTAGGGAACAGAGTGTGGAACAGAGGGTGCTAAGCCTTAGTAAGAAGATTGCATGATATTCTTGCTTTTAAGGATGTGTTAAGAGATTTACTTTTCTGAAGCTGAGTGAATGATATGAGAAGTGAGTAGAGAAGTAAGCCAGTGCCAGATAATACCTGGACTTTAAACTGAGGGAGATAGAGATCTATTTGAAAGGTCTTAAGAAGGAGATACAAAGTTCACTCTGATTGAAAGGCAGGGGCTGGCATCACTGGACAGGACGATCATCTTATGTGATTTTCTTGCTTTAAATCATGCAATGGCTTCCATTCTCCTTACTACAGAGTCTGATCACCTTAAAAACAGCTTACAGAGATCTGCCTTTGTTTCTTTAACCCTGATACCAAATTTCAGCCACATTGGAGCAGAATGTTTCATGCTAAGAAGACTGGTCTCCAGGACATTGAAAATAGTGCTTTCTGCCTAGGATACTTCTCCTTTTCCTCTTTGTCCAATCAATAAGTACTCATACTTTAAGTTTAAGCTCAAGTGTCACTTTCTCCAGGAAACCTTCCCAAAATCACCCATTCCCACTCTAAGCTGATTTTCATCTACTATGTGTCTTCAAGACCCACCCTTTCCCTATACTATCATTATCATATCATCATCATCATCATCATCATCATCATCATCATCATCATCATCTGATAACATCATTGCATAAAAAAGCTTATGTTCTTAAAAATGGAATGTGAATAACTTTTGTATGATATTATATGAAATAAGAATAATACAGCTGTTAATGGTGGAAACAGAGCTGTGATTCCAAATTTACTTATTTTTCTCCCCACTGGTAATAAACTTTCTCCATAAATGCTTCTTGAATAAATGGGTTAGAATGCTCTAAAGCTGGGGCCATGAGACACTTATATATTTAACTTTCACAATAATCCTGCAGGGCTAATTTTTCACACTTTAAAAATTAGAAAACTTAGGCAGAGAGAGGTTAAATAAATTTCTTAGGGCTATCCACCTATAAGTGGTAAATCTCAGATCCAAACCTAAGCTTCACTGATCTCTTTTCACAAAGCACACTGCCTCCTGTGTAAATTCTCATCATCCTAATTGAAGCTT
>NW_005878776.1:0-7421 GCF_000147115.1 Myotis lucifugus | reverse complement strand
AGCAGGGCCCTCCCCTCCTGTCCTCTCCCTCACTGTGTGCTCTGCCCTCATGAGAACCCTTATGCCTGGTTCACCACAGGGTCCCTGCCTGGTTTGTGATAGTGTTCACATGTGTTGACTCGTTTGGTGAAAAAACACACAAATATATTGCTCAGAGAGAAAGAGAGAGAAGAATAGGGAGAGGGAAACACCCATTTTGTGTTCCACTAATTTTATACATTGTTTCTGTGTGTTTTTTTAAATATATTTTATTGATTTTTTACAGAGAGAAAGGGAGAACGATAGTTAGAAACATCGATGAGAGAAACATCGATCAGCTGCCTCCTGCACACCTCCTACTGGGGATGTGCCCACAACGAAGGTACATGCCCTTGACCGGAATCGAACCCGGGACCCTTCAGTCCACAGGCTGACGCTCTATCCACTGAGCCAAACCAGTTAGGGCATGATTCTTTTTTTTAATATAAGCTTTATTTTAAATTTAAAGAAAAACTGAAAATGAGTATTTTTTTACAAATTATACCAACAGTGAAAACGTAATTTGGGAATGTTGAACATTAGTTCTCAATTCAAAATAATGATATGTCTTGGTGTTGGCTAATGTAAAGTTTATTTAAACCTAGTACTTTATATAAGCTTAACCATTTCATCCTTCCTAAAATTCAGTGATTATGATTCAACTTTAGAAGGTTAAAGCAGTCTTCTATGTAAAACCCCATATACCTTTTTGAAATACAATATATTTACATCAGCGAGGAAATGATAAAAACCTGTAAAAACCACATGGGACTTGCCGAAAAGGCTGCCTACATACAGAGGGAGCATTTCGCCTCAGCACACACGCGTGATCCAACAGACTCCCTCACGTTCTCTTACACAGCCACCTGCGTGGTTATAAATGCCGCTCTAGCATGTATGAACTGAAAATAACATGTTTTAAAAGGTCCTTGAAGACACAGGGGAGTGGAATGAGCCCGCGCTGAGAGCAGCACCACACAGGCTGTGGCCGAGCTGCCAGCCCAGCTGGCTCCGCCCCTGGGGAAGCAGGCCCCGCCCCGTGGGAACAGGCCCCACCCTGTGGGAACAGGCCCCGCCCTCAGAAAGCGGTGGGGGCGAGCCCAGAAAGACTGATGGTCTTGTTGATGATCTCCAAGGCCTCCTGGACCTCGTCCTCCTTGATGACCAGCGGAGGTGGAACCTGATGATGTCGCCGTGGGTGGGCTTGGCCAGAAGTCCATTATCTCGAAGGCGCAGGCGCACCTTCCAAGCATCTGAATCTTTGGTTTCCCGGGTGACAATGGCGTTCAGCAGCCCCCTCCCACGCACGGTGGTCGCGATGTCCGAGGGCAGTTTCCTGAGCTCTTTCTCTTCTTCCAAAACCTCGCAGGCGGCAATGGGCAATGGCCCCGCGGCTGCCCAGAGGGTTGCCCCTATACGTGGAGCCGCGCTCCCGGGCTGGATGGTCAGCATGATCTCGTCTTCACACAGCACCGCCCACACGGGTTACAGGCCACCGGAAAGGGCCTTGCCCAGGAGGACGAGGTCAGGCCTGACGTTTGCATGGCCGACCGCCAGCCATCGACCAGTCCTGGCCAGTCCCGTCTGGGTCTCATCCAATAAGCAGGATCTGGTGCCGGGCGCAGAGCTCGCGCACAGCCATCAGGCAGCCTGGGTCGGGACAATGACGCCCGCCTCGCCCTGAATGGGTTCGACCATGAACGCAGCATCGTTTGGATCCTGAAGAGCAAGCTCGAGAGCAGGCAAGTCGTTGTAGGGAATGATCTCAAACCCCGGCATGAGGGGGCCAAAGCCGTCGTCGCTGCTGGGGTCCGTGGAGCTGGAGATGGCACACACACTCCTGCCCCAAGTTTCCAGCTGCGAAGACGATCTTGGCTTTGTCCTTGGGGATGCCCTTCACGGTGCAGCCCCACTGCTGCGCTAGCTTGCAAGCAGTCTCCCTGGCCTCCACCCTGTACTCATGGGGAGAACCTGGTGGTAGTTGAAGAGCTTCGTGACGTTCTCCTCGTCCTCACCTGGCACGTTGTTGTAGGAGGCCCGCGAGGTCGACGTCAGCTTCTCTGCCTGGCTCTTCAGGGCGTCCATGATCTTGGGGAGGCAATGCCCTTGGATGACGGCGCTGTGCGCACTCAGGAAATCAAAGCATTTCCTGCCTTCCGCATCCCACAGGGAAATACTTGTCCCTCTCTCCAGGGTGACCAGTAAGGGGTGGTAAAGAGTGTCCCAAAATTCAAGCAAGTTTTGAATATCGCGTGAGCATTAACAGCAAAAAATAAAAGCCTAATTTTACTTGGTTTATTGAATCAGATTCTAATATCTGTTACCCTGTAATTTCAATCCCTTCAATTTGATAAGCATTACCAAGTACCAATTATGGCCCAGGAGTAGGGACAATGAAGACCAATGAAGACCACGGCTTTCGTATGTGCCAGCAAAGCCGTGGAGGCCATTTACCCGATGTGCTATTCCATACATAACCCTATACTATATACTTTATGAATCAATAAAAAATTTACAATTTTTAATTATAAACCTGTGTTTTCTATCAAAATTACTTCTTGCGTGAATTACTTGGCTTCCCGTTCAAAATCGTCATCAGACGATAGAGGGCCTTGGACCGTCTTCTTAGTCGCCACGGATGTAGCAGAAGCCACTGGCTTGTGGGCGCCCCGGCAAAGCCCCGCCACAGACTGCAGACGAGCTAGCTTGGAAAGCATCGTGTCCGTGGAGCAGGAATTCCTCCACCCAGCTACCCTTTCTTCCCGCGGTTCAGATGAAAATGCAGATTGTTCAGCCTGGATCCAGGGATGATCTGCTGGGTCCAATAATCGCTGGTGGGGCCTCAGGCTCCGGAACCAGCGGCTACGTCTCCGTGGCAGCACATTGTTTGATTCTTGCATGGAGCCTGCCTGAGGATGGAACCCACAACCTTGGCTCTATTGCAATGATGCTTTAATCAACTGAGCTCTCTGGCCAGGGAGAAACTTATCAGGGGTTTTTAGTAAAATAAGTCACTAATGTATCTGAGAATAGATAGATACCAGAACCACTGGGATGAAAGATAGTGATGGAAGGCAATGGCGATTCTCGGGTCACGCATCCTGGAACCAGAGAGGAGGGAGCCCGATTCTGGGTTGTGTCACCTGACCACTGCCCTCTCATAATCCAGGACCCCTCAGCAGATATCGGAGAGCTGGTTTCGGCCCAATTCCCTGCAGGCCAGGCCGTAGGAACTCACCTGCCAGAGGGATCCCACTCATTCCACAGACACCCTTGAAGCCAAGGTGCTGCCCCAGGTGGAGCCTAATAGGGAGGGACTGGGGGAGGTTGGCATTAGGCTGTGTCAGACCCGTCTCAGCCAGTCCCACCCCACTTGTCACTTTCTAATTAATTTCCTTTCAATGTGCACAAGTCCATACACCCAGTCACTAGTAAAATAAAGTGATGTACTACTGAAATATCTTATGTCCATGTTCAATGCCATCATTTTCGCAGTTGGAATGTAGTTATGACATTTACACCAGGGAAATTTTCAACTACCACAAACCTAGACTTCAATGTATCATTAAATGCTTAAACTTAAAGAACACTGGTGGAGAATTAACAATGCAGATTAAATGTATAAGTGTATGGTACAAGTGGGCTATAAATCATACATAGGGTAAAAATTAAGAAAAACCATTTTGTTTATAGAATTCAAAAACCAAGAATGCCATATGGCCAAAAAATCAGTCGAGTCACTGAGGACTAAGTGAAATTCAAACATATGTCTTAGAGGCTGCACCGCCCTCCTATTGGTTAGAATAGAATAATAAATTAAGTTGAAAAGTAAACAAAAAATCCTGAGCATTTTAACAAAGAAGATAAAGACAGTGAAAGAAATATATGAAGAAATCATCACCATCAAATATCTTTATGGAAATGAAGTTAAAACAAAAGCGAGTTAACAGTACACTCATTGATGGGGCTAGTACTTAAAGAGATTAACCTTTGCATGTGCTGGCAGAGTTGCATAGAATTTTCTAGGTGGGTGGGAAGGCAAACTGATTGACCATTTGAGGTCACAGTTCCATATATGTTGAAATGTACCACATTCACTGACAGTGGAACAGTTTAATAAGACATACATCTGTAGAAAGAATGGAATACAATATTCTGAGCTGTTTTATTTTTAAAACCCCAAACGTAGAAATAACTGAAATTATAGGCAGCTCAATAGTAAAAGTGGTTATCCATAGAATACAATATTTTCTAGAAATAAAAAAATTATTCATATAAACGTTAGTGTTAAATCTCAAACATCTGTATAGCATGAAGGAAGCCAGTGTTTGTTAAAGAGAATTCACCTTATAGTGCCAATAAAATTATAAAAAATATGAACTACTCTATTGTAAAGGAAGGTAAATCAATGTCTGCATGGAGGGTTGGGGAAGCAGAAATATTACAAAACGACTGGGGGTAAATACAGAGTGTGGCAAATTCAGGTTTAGAGTAGTTGGTGTTGAAAATAATGCACTAATAAATAACAACACAAATATAAAAACACCCTTAAAAAAAAATCATAAACCAGAGCAGAGGAGAGCACAGAGTTTGCAGGTTGGTGAATAAAAAAACCCCAAAATTTATCAAAGCATAATGTGAGTACCACTATGTCCCTGAAAGAGGTAGCACTGCTTAGCTGAGAACAGCTGCTCTGGATGAATCCTGGGTCAGGTGCATTTTCTAGTCATAGAGAAATGAATGAAGATACTGCCAAGAGCTTGGAGGAATCATAATTACCACAAGCAGAAGCGAGAACACAGAATACATTCCCCTGAGCACCCAGGGAATGTGACCGATGCACACTCCTCAGGTGAGGCAGGTGTTAGCTGTGAAATCTCTTTAGTGATAAACACTCACAGTGACATCATTTGGGTTGTAGGTCTGGACATGTTAGCAAGTACAACACAGATCCTTCAAGTCTCACTTGTACCTCAATTTTATGACGAATCTAGCAGAGTGTATGTTCTCATTAAAGGGGTTTACATTCATGTAAATGGGTCCCTTAGAGCCCCTTAAGTGTTCTTATTCTTAGTGAGAAAAATAAAACATTCCCTGCACATTTACATCTTTTCTCCAGTGTGAAATTACAGGTGTCTAACCAGATTATAGTTGTAGCTAAAAGGAATCCCACACTCACTACACTCACCAGTGTGAACTCTCTTGTCTTCACTGGGGATAGAGCTTTCACTAAAGGAATTCCCACATTCACTACACTCATATGGCTTTTATCGAGTGTGAACTCTGTGGTGTTTCCTGAGGGCAGACCTTTCACTGAAATGCTTCCCACATTCACTACACTCATATGGCTTTTCTCCAGTGTGAACTCTGCGGTGGTTAGTGAGGGTAGCCTTTTCTCTGAAATATTTCCCACAATCGCTACACTCATATGGCTTTTCTCCAGTGTGAACTCGTTGGTGTATAGTGAGGGCAGCCTTTTGTCTAAAATGCTTCCCACATTCACTACACTCATATGGCTTTTCTCCAGTGTGCACTCTGTGGTGCTTATTGAGGGCAGACCTTTCACTGAAATGCTTCCCACATTCACTACACTCATATGGCTTTTCTCCAGTGTGAACTCTGTGGTGTATAGTGAGGGCAGCCCTTTCACGGAAATGCTTCCCACATTCGCTACACTCATATGGCTTTTCTCCAGTGTGAACTCTTTGGTGTATAGTGAGGTTATACATTTGACGAAAGGATATCCCACATTCACTACACTCATATGGCTTTTCACCAGTGTGAACTCTGTGGTGTTTAGTGAGGTGAGACCTCTGACGAAAGGATATCCCACATTCACTACACTCATATGGCTTTTCACCAGTGTGAACTCTGTGGTGTTTAGTGAAGGCAGCCTTTTCTCTGAAATACTTCCCACATTCGCTACACTCATATGGCTTTTCTCCAGTGTGAACTCTGTAGTGTTTAGTGAGTTCAGCCCTTTCAGGGAAATGCTTCCCACATTCACTACACTCATATGGCTTTTCTCCAGTGTGAACTCTGTGGTGTTTAGTGAGGGCAGATCTTTCCCCTGAAATGTTTCCCACATCACTACACTCATATGCTTTTCGCCAGTGTGAACTCTGTGGTGTTTAGTGAGGGCAGCCTTTCTCTGAAATGCTTCCCACATTCACTACACTCATATGGCTTTTCTGCAGTGTGAACTCTGTAGTGTTTAGTGAGTTCAGCCCTTTTAGTGAAATGGTTCCCACATTCACTACACTCATATGGCTTCTCTCCAGTGTGAACTCTTTGGTGTATAGTGAGGTGACACCTTTGACTGAAGGACTTGCCACAATCACTACACTCATATGGCTTTTCTCCAGTGTGAACTCTGTGGTGTTTAGTAAGGTAAGATCTTCGACTGAAGGGCTTCCCACATTCACTACACTCATATGGCTTTTCTCCAGTATGAACTCTGTGGTGTCTAGTGAAGATAGACCTTTGACTGAAGGACTTCCCACATTCACTACACTCATATGGCTTTTCGCCAGTGTGAACTCTGTGGTGTTTAGTGAGGGCAGCCTTTAATCTGAAATGCTTCCCACATTCGCTACACTCATATGGCTTTTCTCCAGTGTGAACTCTTTGGTGTACAATGAGGTGACACTTTTGACGAAAGGATATCCCACATTCACTGCACTCATAAGGCTTTTCTCCAGTGTGAACTCTCCCATGTGAAGGGTGGTTAAACATTTGTCTACACACTTCCCCACACTTATTATACTCATAAAGCATATCTCCAGAGCAGAGACCTTTCTGATAAGCAACTTTCTGTTTCTGGCTGTCAGCTCTTTCACATTCAACCCACTGGTGATGTCTTTTTCCACTTAGAAATTCCTGTGAAATCTCATTGTTATTGTGTGGCTCCATAGTGTTAAGAGTGGCCTTGTGCTGGAGAAGCCCTAAGATGGCTGGGGAGTCTTCCCCAACGTCTGTCCTAGCTGCAGGCATCCCAGATAAGTAGAAGCAGCAACTGGTCACAAGCAAGGTACTCTCCATATCTTCTTTCCAGGGCTTCTCTCCACTGGCATCCTTCTGTTGCTGGTGAGGGATTGCACTGAAACACAAGTCTCTCAAACATGCATCACTTAAGAACACATTCTTCTCAAAGTGAACCACTTGTAACTCAGTCAGGTGCAAAATATCTTTTAACACTGAGAAGCACGGCTTACACAGATGGGTCCTCTGGGTGGCTGCAGCTGTCCTGGAAGCCCTGAGCTGAGAATCTCCTATAGATACACTGTGCTGAGAATAGGCCTCCACATCATCCATCTTACGCCAAGGACCTGAAAACAGAGGAATGATGAGGAAATGAATGTTGACTCTGGTGACAGGGGGAAGTCCCATTATAAAAGTGGGTT
>NW_005878775.1:0-7421 GCF_000147115.1 Myotis lucifugus | reverse complement strand
CGCAGAGTTTAATTTGGAAGTAAAATTATTCCCAATAGGAGTTCATGTACCATGAATTCCAATGTTGGTCAGTTTGTCAAGTGGGGTGCAGAGGTCCAGAGTCGCAGGAGGAACTCCAGGAGCACGGCGAGTGGGCGGGGCACCCGTCCTGGTCTCTCCCAGCATGAGGGCACCCCTCTCTGGTGCCTGTACCTCATGATTGTGTTCTGTGGTCTGCTACCAGCTGTTTTGGTAGCAAGGAGCACCCTCGAGCCCTTCACACCGTGTGTTCTGGTGACGTTTCTAATGAGTTTTGTTCTGTGTGTTCGCCTTCTGATCGAGCGCCATTGCCGAGCAGGGAGCACTGTGCCTGCAACAGCGCCGGCTGTGGTGCGGGGATGGGAAAGCGCCCCACTCAGATGCGCCACGAGCTGGGACCAGGGAGCTCGTGAATTACCCTCTCAGGGTGAGCCTAGAGCAGGGGTGGGCAACCTTTGTGAGTGCGTGCCAAAACCAGCAAAATCTCTGACTCAAAATTCTTCTGCGTGCCAACCCTAATTTTTTGAGAACATGTTACGCCTACCTGATATCTCTTAAGATGTACGTATGTGAAGAACCTTGAAGAAATAATAAAGTTCATTCAAGCAACAAAAACACAGTATATGATGATGAAAAATACATTTATTTATTTGTTTATTTATTTTTTAATATTTTATTGATTTTTTACAGAGAGGAAGGGAGAGAGATAGAGAGTTAGAAACATCGATGAGAGAGAAACATCGATCAGCTGCCTCCTGCACATCTCCTACTGGGGATGTGCCCGCAACCCAGGTACATGCCCTTGACCGGAATCAAACCTGGGACTCTTCAGTCCGCAGGCCGATGCTCTATCCACTGAGCCAAACCGGTTTCGGCTATTTTTTAATGTATACATGTACACTGATAGTCCGACAGGAAACTTTATGACTCCGTTTGATATTATCAGTGGGACTTTTGCTGCTGCATCACTGGTGACAGAGATTTTACATCAGGTTTATATTTCGTGACCTTCAGAGATATGCACCAGCTACTACTTCATCCATCAGGCTACTCCTATTACGAGACTTAACAAAATTCATCACCGAGAGCAAAGATTCACAAGCGTATGTGGATGAAAACATGGAGAGTAACGCTGTTGCAAAGTTCTTTAAACAAAAAAAATTTTCTGGAATGGCATTCCAAGTCCTCAATAGTTGATTTTCGACACTTCTCTCTGGTACTCCTGTCTCTAATCGCTTTTTTTCAATGTTTTCCAAGTCAACTCTAAGGTCAATAAATTTCTGCTTCCAAATTGAGCTACTCTGAGATTCAATCAACTGCATTTCAAAGTCAGCCATGTCTATCCATGAAAACATTTGTAAGTTTAGTTCCTCCAGTTTCATGCTGTCTGGAAACCATGAATTTTGCTGTCTCTTGCAGGTCTCTGAATTTCGCAAATCTTGAGAAGAACTGCTCAGTAGTTGACTCAATGATGTTTAAAAACAGCTTTTGAAGGCTTTGACAGTCCGTTCTGTCATCTTTTGGGAGGTCTTTGATGTGCCTCTTGAGGTTTGGGAAATATCTAAATCTCTCACCATCCACATCCCTCTTAAAGACTTCCAGTTTCTTTTCAAAAGCCTCTATGTAACCAAACATAACATCAAGTGTCTTGCCAGTTCCTTGTAATTTAACATCTAAGTCATTCAAATGTTCACAAAAATTGTAAATGGAAGATTGTAAGAGAGGGTTTCGCGTGCCAGCAAAAGTTACTGGCGTGCCGTGTTTGGCATGCGTGCCAGGGGTTGCCCACCCCTGGCCTAGAGCGTGTGTGTGTGTGTGTGTGTGTGTGTGTGAGAGAGAGAGAGAGAGAGAGAGAGAGAAAGAGAGAGAGAGAATATGGTGTACATACAGATTAGAAATAACATTGGGTTGTTTGCCTTGTCTTTTTTTTTTTTTTTTAAATCCTCACCCTAGGATATTTTTTCATTGAGTTTTAGGGAGAGTGGAAGAGAGGGAAAGACAGAGAGAAACATCGATGTGAGAGAAACACGTTGATTGGTTGCCTCCTGCACGAGCCCTGACCAGGAGCCTGCAACCGCAGTACATGCCCTTGGCCAGAATCGAACCCGGGACTCTTTGCTCTATTTACTGAGCCAAACTGGCTGGGGCTGCCTTGTCTCTTTCAGATAAGAAATAGCATTGTATTCATTTTGTCTGAATCCAGGTCCAAGGCCACCTTCGGCTAAATCCAGCAATGTCCCGTGCATCCCAGAGACAACGTATACATACCCCGATTTGCCTATAAACCGGTGTAAGGAAGAGGTAAGAGTCTTCCTGTCATGGTGTGACTTTGCGGTGTGAATAGTGCCGGGCCCAACCCTTTCTGTGTACAGTCCGAGTGTCGAGGAGCCCGCGAGTGTCTGCGTGCGCCAGGCTCTGAGCAGAGGAGGCAGGCAGGGTGTTCGCGTGGCCTCCGTGAGCGCCGGGCCTTCCTGGGCTGGGCTTTGTTGCTCAGCGTCTGTGCTGGTCTTCTCTCCCGTGGCTGCTGCCTAATATCCTCTGAAGCAGCCGTGAGCAGACCTCGCCGCCAGGACAGCGGCCCAGGGTTTCACACTGTGTGTGCGGGGGGGCGGGGGGGGCGCGCTCACAGAGAGACGACCAGGGCCTCAGGTGGAACTTCCATTTCTGCTTTAGATGGAATCACACACGTTGACAGAGGAGACACACTGCTGGGCTTTAGAGGCCGGCAGTCACACAGAGTGGTGCTCCCTGACGCCAGCACTCGCCCACAGGAGCCCGGGGGCGGGGGTTAGAGATGCCCATGGCCCCTGTAAGTGGGCAGTGGAAGCTGCTTAAACAGGTGTCTAAAGAGTTTTAAGTGGACTTTTAAAGCCACTGAACGTAGTAACAGCGATGTTTCCATGTTTTTCTTACTAGATTTTCATATTTCTCAGTAGAATTACTTAAAAACTTAAGAATAATTGAAATTTAGACTTAGCAAGAGCTGTAGAAACCCGCTTGGTGTTCCGTTTTTCTAGATGAAGAGGTTGGGAAGTAGAGGGGGAAGTTGGTCTGGTTCCTGTAGAAACAGTGGCTGGTGGTGGTCATGCTGGTTGAAATGGAGCAAACGTAGCCTTCTCGCTCCTTTGTGCTGCTCAGGTGGCTATTCAGTAGCTTCTAAAGACGGAAGGCAGGTCACCCTGAAGCTTTCCTAAGAGAAACGTTGGTTCTTAGGTCCTTTCGGGTCACTGTTAATTTTGCGGGAATGGTGAGAGACCTGTTTTCACTTGCAGGTGATTTCTTTGATAGAAAGTAACTCTGTGGTGATCATTCACGGCGCCACGGGCAGCGGCAAGAGCACGCAGCTGCCGCAGTACGTCTTGGACCACTGCCTCCAGCGCGGCGCCTACTGCCACATCGCCGTCACCCAGCCGCGCAAGATCGGGGCCAGCAGCATGGCCCGGTGGATCAGCAGGGAGCGCGCCTGGACGCTGGGCGGCCTGGTGGGCTACCAGGTGGGCTGGACCCGGAGGACCGCGCTCCTGGGCACGGTGACCTGCCGTCTAACGGATGATTTTCTGCTGGAATCAAAATGAGTTCAGTTGCTTACACTGTGGCATAATTTAAAAATAATGAAACTCCGAATTTCTTGAAAATAACTTTAATTTTTTTCCAGTTGAATAGGAAAAAAGAATTTTCTGACTTATGGCTTTTATACTTTTACCTTTTAATTATATTCTTGTATGTAGATGTTTCCGTACGTAATTGTCTTAATGTAAAAATGATATCATCCCCTGATAAAATAGATGTTTTGGAGTTAAATGCAGCCATTTAAACCTGAAAATTTTCCCTTTCTCCTTTCCTCCCCCATCTAGGTGGGGCTGGAGAAGGTGGCCACGGAGGACACCAGGCTCATTTATATGACGACCGGCGTCCTGCTGCAGAAGGTCGTCAGCGCCAAGAGCCTGGTGGCCTTCACGCACATCTTCATCGACGAGGTGCGTGCACTGCCCTGCTGTGCTCCGCTGCGTCTCAGCTCACGGCTCACGGAGCCGGTGCGGCGGCCTGATGCCTGTGCGGGGGGCCTGATGCCTGTGCGAGGGGCCGCGGGCCAGCCCGGAGCCCGGGAGCGGCGGGGTCGGATGGGAACTGCCATGGGGAGGCTGAGGGCCCTGCGCACCTCATGGAGGCGAGGCCCTCGGGGCTTCCGTGAGGAGCAGCTTCCTGCCTCTCTCCAGTGGGAGACAGTGAAGTGCGAGGCCGTGCCCTGGGGCCTGGGGGCGTCATGAGGGTTGCTTGGGCGTTGTTAGGTCCCCAGCCATCACGTGTGAGCGTTATACGCTGTCAGCGGCTGGTGTCTGTCCTCCTGCTCCTTCCCCACACTGCGCAGCGGCTCGAGGTGCCACGCCCGGGGAGGGACTTGCTTTGGCACGAGCAGCTGCTCCCTCCAGTTGGCAGAGGAATGTCCCTCAGTAGCATCTCACTGTCCGCTTGCTTGTCGAGGTGTCCTGACTAAGTGATGGGAAAACAGCCCCAGGTCCTGTCCCTTTGCTGTCAGCTGGTGCTGGGGTGGGGCAGGCCAGGGTGGCTCCAGGCCCTCAGGGTGGCTCATGGCCAGGAAGGCCTTGGCGTGAGGAGGGCCACGAAGCAGCCGCGGCCCCCGCCTCTGCAGCTCTCCTGGCTGCAAGCCATCTTCAGAGCCAGCCTCCCGTCATTGGTCCTGCAGTGCACGAGCCACTGCTGCCCCGGCCGCTGCCATCCGGCACTCACCACTGAGCAGCAGTTCACTTGTGACCTGCAGAGGCGTGGACGTGGCCCCGTGGTTCTCCGTGCTGGGGCCAGGTGGGGGGTTGGCTGTAACAGTGGCCTGGGCACTGTTGGCATTGAGTGGGCAGGGCCCAGGATGCTAAACATCACTCTACCCAAATGCCAGTGGGATTCTCTTAGCCGGGACTGACCCAGCAGAGCCGCTGGCTCCCTGCCGGCCCCTCCCCGTCACTCAGTGCCGGCGTCTTTTGCAGGTGCACGAGCGAACCGAGGAAATGGACTTCCTGCTGCTGGTGGTCCGCAAGCTTCTAAGGACAAACTCCCGGTTTGTGAAGGTAACGCGACTTCAGGAGGAACAGGAAGACTTAGGACCGAGATTTACTTTGTGCTTTTGCTTCTCTTTATTTTAACGTGCAGCGCACCGGGTCTGGCTAGCAGGCCGCGGGAGGCCTGCTCTGAGGGAGTGTGGTCCGCTGGGCGTGTGTTGCTGAGATTGTAACACTGCAGCCTGGAGCAGAGGGCCTGAGAGTAGCTGATGAAGGGCTGGTGCTGGAGCCCCATGCGTGTGGGAAAGCACCGCGTGGACAGGCGTGTGCGTGCGGCTGCAGTCGCCGTTTTGAAAACAGCATCAAAGCGCCTGGGAGTCTGAGCCCAGTCAGACTCACTACGTCCTAGAGTCTAGGACCTAGACACTCACGTGACACGGCACCTGAAGTCCCTGGGTGGTCAGTGCTGTTCACCCTTCTCTGAACAGAAGGGAAAGCGTGAGCTCTCAACGAAGGAGGGGTGGGGGGAGGCCTTAATCATTATGCGCCTAGACCAGGGCTGCCATGCTGCTGGCCAGAGGCCTTTGGGGCCCCTTGATAGGGGGGCAGGGGCGGGGGGCAGAGCGGGGCTCTGTCAATGACGAGGGCTGCAACGGGCCCCCTGCCGTGAAGACAGGTGCCTCTGAGTCGGGCCATGCTCGTCTTCAGGTGCTTCAGCTACTCACTTAGGGGCGTCTCTTGTCTCCCTACCCGAGGGGCCCTCAGCCGGAGGTGTTCTCACCTGGTGGGGCGGGAGCCGACATTTGCAACGCCTTGTCTTACACCTGAGGTGGCTGAACGCCTGAGAGAGTTGGCCATGGCTTTCCTTCTGGAATTCTAACAAAGGTGACGTTAAAGGTTGTTAGACAAGCCAGAGCGTTCTTGATTGTCATTTTCATGATGTTTTTTGCTCTCAGGTAATTGCTTGATTTTTTTAGTTTTCAGTAGTCAAGAGAGTTAGAGTCATGGATCCTTAGAGTCACCCCCTGCTGCCTGGTGGCAGGGGCCCTGCCCTGCTGTGTAGGAGCGGGAGCCGGCCGTCAGCTCACAGCTTCCGGTTTATTGGGAAACATGGAGCAGAGTGTTTTCCAAATGTGGAACCTCGATAGGGTGTGTGTAGCCGGGCCAAGGTCGTAGAATTCAGGTGCTAGCAGTCTTTGCAATCAGGTTTTGAAACTCAAAAATTCCTCTCATTACTTTTTAAAAAGACCAGGTGCCGAGCACAGGCCGGCGGGCCTTCCCACTAACCGTGGAGGCCACTGGCTCCGGCCCTCGCCAGCCCCGGACCCTGCGCTCGCTGCTGGCCGACCACTCGGACCAGGGGGGACGGCAGGGGTCCTAGGAGAGGTGAGAGCCACGGGGTGAGGGGCGCACAGGAGGCGGGGCCGGGGCAGCGCTGCCTGCACCTTGAGCCAGGTCAGATTTGGCCTCAGGTTTGCCTCCCAGGTGCTTCTCAGAGCTTCCTCTCCGCCCGGGGCCATGTCCTCTCAGTACTGAATGCCTACGTTTACCTTCCCACTAAGACAGTGATGGCGAACCTTTTGAGCTCGGCGTGTCAGCATTTTGAAAAACCCTAACTTAACTCTGGTGCCGTGTCACATATAGAAATTTTTTGATCTTTGCAATCATAGTAAAACAAAGACTTATATTTTTGATATTTATTTCATATATTTAAATGCCATTTAACAAAGAAAAATCAACAAAAAAATGAGTCCGCGTGTCACCTCTGACACGCGTGTCATAGGTTCGCCATCACTGCACTAAGATATACACGACCGACTCCTGATGTGGGTGCGCTCACCCTGCTGGGCACTGGGAGACGGGTGAGCGGTGCGGACCGTCACGGTGAGCTGCGGGGCTGCTCCTGCCTCTCGGCTGTTCTGTGAGGACACCACCAACCCACCTTCCCTTTGGCAAAGCCGAGTCCTGTGTCCGCAGGTGAGGGCGGCTCCCTGGTCGCTGCCCCCTGCGTCCGGCCGTCCCGCCGTCCTCTTGGCTGCTGTACCTCCTCCTGGAGCGCCTCCCCTAGTCTCTTCTGTTTCCAGTTGTTTCTGATGCAGAGGTTCCTTTTAGGGAAACGGGTGCAGCGTCACTGGGACCCTGTAGCTCCTCACTTGATAGGTGTTTGAAGAGAGAGTGAAAGCTGGCCGTCAGCGCATCCACGAGAGGCCCAGTCCGCGCCGTCGGCGTCTCGGAAGGTGTGAAGCATCCGGCGCTGGGTGCGGGCCCTCCAGGCCGTCCGCACTCACTCTGCCTCCCGGGTCCGCCCGCCCGCAGGTCATCCTGATGTCGGCCACCATCAACTGCAGGGAGTTTGCCGACTACTTTGCGGTTCCTGTTCAGAACAAGATG
>NW_005878774.1:0-7422 GCF_000147115.1 Myotis lucifugus | reverse complement strand
TTACAAGCTCGTACTTTCCTATCTAATGATAACAGCTTACATGCTGGTTATTTTTCTTCTGAGGAAACTTGTGGTCCTTCAGAGACAATTCTCTAATCAGAGGGTACCTTGAATATCAATATGCTCTAATATTGCGCTGAATTTTATGATTTCTATCCTGGCTCTATATCAACAATCACCCCATGCGGCCTCTTTTTTACTATCTGAAGTCAGTTTCTTTGGTTACTCCTTTCAAAAGACCTCTGCTCCACCTGCCTCATGACACTGAAAAGACTCAGGGCCTTTTCTGGGCTAAACGCTGGAAGTGCATGTCTCCCCCTCCACAGGTCCCTCCTAACCGTGAATTCAATGTTGTCCTGATAAGCCTGTCACCTTTATCTTTTTTGAGATGAGAGTTAGGAGCCAGCCTCAGAACTCTCTGAACTCCAAAAGACACTGGGAAAATCTCTCAAGGACTGTCGTGTCAGACTTTACTGCGTCTTCCCTTAGCACCGGGGTCCCCAGGACCCCCTCTCATGACCGCAGGTCAGGGTAAGTACCCCCTTGGAGAAGAAAGAGAAACTGCATGGTTCTCCTGTTAGGCTGGGTTTTTTCATAACCATACGATTAACACTTGGGGCTGGATAGTCCTTTGTTGGGGGCCAGGGGTTTTTCCTGTGCATTGTAGGATGTTTAGCAGCATCCCTAGCTTCTACCCATCACATGACAGTAGCACACTCCCATCAACCAAACCGCTGTCTTCAGACATTGCCAAATGGCCTCTGGAAGGCAAATAGCCTGTTGAGAGCCACAGCACTAGGCTTACAACTCCCTTCAAATAAATCCTTACTTCCTAAAATCTCTGCACCACTCTGATAATCAGGAGGCTAGTTGATGAGGTTTAGGTGATGATCAAATACACATTTGGGACTGCCCCTTAGTAAGTCCTGCACAGAGAAAGTGTGTGCATGTGACACCCATTTTCTCAGAAGGAACTCTGAAGTCTTGAAATAATAGGAAAATCCTTACATCAGTGAAAATTAGTATAAGCCTATATCTGTTTCTGACACTTAAAAATCTGGGCTTAAGACAGTGAGGGAAGGGGGAAAAGAGACTGTAATTAATTCATTTTATGACTTTATTATTTGATTATTTCTTGATATTCAAACATTTGGATTAAAATATACACTTTTAAAAGAAAACATCACAGTTAAGTTCAGTGAAGAACCTCTTAAATTTAAATAAGATTAGATTTTAATTTCATGACTAATATATGCTAAATTCATGTTTGAGATAAAGGAACATCAAGAAAGAGGGAAAAGAGGTAGAGAAGATAAAAGAGAGAAGAGGAGGTTAAAATGTACCTTGTTTCATCGATATAAACCGCTTCCAACACAGATGCTGCATATTCAATATTCTTCTTTAGGTCTACAATGTTCACATCACCTTTTTCCAGCTGCTTCACCAAGCATCTGAGTCTGTTTCACAAAGTAGCCAAAGAGAGCGAGAAATAAAGAGAGATTAATTATAACTATATGGGAAATAGTTCAATATTAAATACACAAATCAAATGCAACATTTAACACATCTTTCTAAGTCATCAAATAGAAATATTGTATTATATATTTTGGGGTGCAGCTAAGATCAATCTTTATTACTTAAACAACTATGAGAAATTCTATTCACCTCTCAATAATATAAGGGCTCTAGGTTCCTAGTTTAAGTATCATATTTCAAGGGTAGTTTTTCTGAAAATTCAAGACAATACAGATACTTTCATGAAAGTGTATTCCTAACTTTGAATTCATTCTATGGCTGTTCTGTTTCTTCAGAGCTGGCAGTAAGATAATTTTTAAAGGGTACTCCTTTGATCACTTCTGTAGCAATTATTCACTGTATATAGCAACAAAAACAAAAAAGAATGGCAACATTTCCAAGCAAATATAAGCAAGATGAGAAAACAATATATGTGTGCATGCTTGGTGTTTTTACTGCAATGGTTTTTCACCTGAGACAGAGCTACGGTATATTTTCCCTTGTGTTTGTCCATAGGATGATATGTCCCAACTCTTAAGACATAGGGATCAGCTAAGCATGTCTGGATTTCTGACTCGTAGAAACGATGATAATGAATGTTATTATTTTAAGTGACTAAAGTTTTGGGATAACTTTTTGTGCAGCAATAGATATCTCTTGGAATAAGATCATACAAATTACCTCAATCACTTTCTAATCCTTTTAGAAACTTTATGCATTAATTAGAAACCAAGTGTTTCTGAAGATACTGCTCTATACAAGCAGAAAAAGAAAACATACTTTTTACTCTATATATACTGTAGATAACCAATGTAAATACAATTTATTGATTTTCCTAAGTCAATAGACAGAATTTAATTCTACACCGGACCCAAAGTATTTCAGAGAGAAATGCATCTACTTTTAGGCATTGTCTTAGAGACAGTATAGTAGGTTTTCTGAAAATCTGCTTTGGATGATTCCTAGTATCAAGGCTAGGGTATAAAGACAAGTTAAAAATTTTAGCAAGGGTATTTGACATTCCTCCATCCATAAGAAACACTTTATTTCTCCACAGAGAAAAAGTCACATCTAGATGAAAACTTCTTTTTTAGGAAGCTACAAATAACAGCCATATACTTCTATGTGACAAAATATTAGCAGACCATATCATTTCAAAATCAATGTTATATGCCAATAAGTAAGTCTTATTTATACAGAGACAGCAAAATAAAACAAAACAAATTAACAACCAGAACAGGTTACTTAGGAAAAATTAAGTCTGACTTTGAAGCTTGCCTAAAAACACTGAATGTGATGATAAGGTGTTCCGAGATCTTTGTAATGTTTATGACCCAATCACATTATACTTGGGGAAATTACCTTTTATGTGGGAAATTGGAAAAAAGAGTTTCATAGTTCTGCGATGGCTTAAAAATATATCATTTGTGTATCTTTCTTATGAAAATTACTTGGTACAGCTTGGTTGTATGAAGTGGTTTTAAAGACAAAAAGTACTTCAGATGGTTGCCTCCCTTTCTTTCTGAATAAGTGAACTTGAATTTTATTTGAGTTGAAATTTTCTCCACTTAGAAACCACATTTCCCAGGCTCTCCTGAAGCTAGGTATGCCATGAGATTGCGTTCTGGCCAAGGAGAATGAATGGAGGTTAAGAGTTTCAGAACAATTATTTGGAGGAGGGCGAGCTCAGCTGGAAGGGGTTCTCTTCTATCCCTTGCCATTTCCACTGCCTGGAATGCAGTGGAACTGACCCAATGGTCAGCAGCCATCTAGGACCATAAAGAGACCTGGGAGGGGAAAGCCTCCCACCTAGAATGACAGAGAAGGAAGATGGAAGTGGCCTTAACTCCATGCTGTGAACCACCTGAATGAAATTACCTACCTCTGGACTTATTCCCCATGAAATAAAAATTAAAAAATATTTTGTTTAAGCCACTATTATGTTCAGATTTCTTTTATTTACAGCTGAACCCAATCTTAACTGATAAATCAAATGAATAAGAAATGACTCACAATAAAGAACTCAAGAAAAGAGGAATCCAATATCATAAAAGGCTAATATGCAAATAGACCGAACGGCAGAACCAAACAACCGAACAACCGAACAACCAGTCACTATGACGTGCACTGACCACCAGGGGGTAGACACTCTGATCATTAGGTTAGCTTACTGCTGGGGTCCAGATGATTGGGACTGAGCAAGATGGACTGAACACACCCTGGAGCCTACCCGCGGTCCCTTCCTGGCTGGCCAACTTCCTGAGTCCCTCCTCGGCCCCAATCATGCACCAGTGGGGTCCCTTGGCCTGGCCTGTGCCCTCTAGCAATCTGGGATCCCTCAGGGGATGTCATAGAGCCAGTTTCAGCCTGATCCCGCTCAATGCAGGAGTTGCCCCCTAGTGGTCAGAAGCCAGGCTCATGGCTGGTGAGTGCAGTGGAGGTGGTGGAGCCTCTCCTGCCTCCGAGGCAGCGCTAAGGATGTCCAACTGCTGGCTTAGGCCCAGTCCCCACAGGAAGTGGGCCTAAGCTGACCAGTGGACACCCCCCGAGGGCTCCTGGACTGCGAGAGGGTGCAGGCCAGGCTGAGGGACCCCCTCCCTTAAGTGCATGAATTTTGTGCACTGAGCCTCTAGTTGTCATATAAAATAAGAGGGACAACCTGGGGAGCTATCCATAGGTGCACTTCCTAACTCATGGCAGCCTGCAGGTGCTCCCAGGGAAATCGTCAGATCATCATCAGAGCAGCACATCACACCTGATGAAACCTGTGACTTCAAGAGGCTTAATACTTGCACAATGAACATGCTCTTTCACGGAGACAACTTGAAATAGCTTAAAGATAGTAAATATTATGAATTGTTATATATCAATGGGGGTATATGACTATAATCCGACATAAGAAACTACTCTGAAAAAAAAAACCTCCAATACCACCTCATTAGAAAATCTAGTTAGACATGATCATAATTCTGTAAAACCTTGACCACTCAAACACACATGCACAAACACAAGCAAGCACGTCTGGGTTCGTACACCCCCAACCCCTAAGCTAACTATGTCAACCCAAAAGTACTGGAAGGAAATATGTATTTTGAGGCTACTAAAATGTCTTTCTTTTTTATCTCCTTTGTCTGCATCAAATTCCCTTTAGTGAGTACATATTTCTATTTACATCATTTCTATGTGATAGAAATGGGCAATCTGAAATTAAAATAAAAAGCAATATCATTTACAATGGTGAAATTCTTAGACATAAGACTGACAAAATATGTGCAAGTGTGATTGTAAACTACAGAACTGCTGAAAGAAATCAAAGTAGCCCTAAAAAAACCTTTGTATTGAAAAAAGATTACTTATAACAGCAGATTAATCAATAACTTATATAATTATCATTCCAATAATAAATTCACTTTTTAATCAATTTATGAATATAATAATTCCAAGCAATCTTATTTAGGCTATTATTTCACTTTCTTTATAGATAATATAAGGCCAAAACATCTTCATGAATCATTTTCAAATGATCATACATACATATAAAAAATTCTTAACATTTTAGGAAATCAAATCTATCAATAGTAAGAGACTAAATAAGAAAAGCCATATGATCATCTCAATAAATACTTAAAAAGCATCTGACAAAATCCAACATCAAATGCTTATTGAAACTCTAACCATATTAGAAACAAAGGGGAACTTCCTCACCTGATAAAGTCCATAAAATATATAGCTAATGTCATAAGTAATGTTAAATGACTAAATGCTTTTCTCCAAACATAAGGTATAAGGCTTCACTCTCAACACAGCTATTTATCATTGTACTGGATCTTTTAGCAATGCATTAAGGCAAGGGTAAAGGCCAACCAGATTGGAAAGTAAGTAGCAAAACAGTTTTTGTTCACAAACATGATTATGTAAATAGAAAATCTGATGAAATATACCAAAAAAGTTAGAAGTAATAAATGTTTTAACAAGTTTGCCATATACAAAAAACATCATTTCTATGTAATAGAAATTTTAAAAAAAGCAATATCATTTACAATAGTACCCCAAATGTGAAATTCTTAGACTTAAGTCTGACAAAATATGTGTAAGTGTTACTGTAAACTACAGAACAGCAAAAACAAACCAAAGTAGGCCTAAATGAATGAAGAGATACACCATGTTCAGAGATTGAAAGACTCAATATTGTTAACATGTTTTTTCTCCCCAACTTGATCTCTAGATTCAATGCAATCCCAATAAATATCCCAGCAGGCTTTTTAATTGTACATATTGTCATGCTGATTGTAAGATTCATATAGAAATGCAATCGACTTACTATAGTCAAAACAAATTTAACAAAAAGGATAAAGTTCTGGGATTTATTTTAGAGCTACATTAATCAGCTACATTAATAAATGGCATAGTATGCTACATTATTATCCACCAAGACAGGCAAGTATGTCAATGGAACAAAATATAGAGTCTAGGAAGAGACCCACAAATACATTGTCAATTGATTTTAGGAAAACTTGTAAAAAGTATATATGGTGGAAAAAAGACAGCATTTATAAGACAGTGCTGGATCAAAGGAAATATCTGTGTATAAAAGGAACTTGAATTCATACATGCATCACAAATTTAAATGTATATCCCAAAACTATAAACCTACAAGAAAATATAGGAGAAAAATCTTTGTGATCTGAATCAGTCACAGATTATCTTAGATGCAACACCTAAAGTACTAACTATGAAAAAAAATAGCTTGAACTTAATCAATATTAAGAACTTCTTTTCTTTGAAAGCATTGCTTAAAAAATAAAAAAACAAACCACAGACCAGGAGGAAACATTTGCAAATCATATTGATAAAGGATTTGTATCCAAAACATGTAAAAACTTGCAAAACTCCATAATAACAAGACAAATAACCCAATACAAAAATCTTCAAACAATTTGAACAGACTCTTCACCAAAATGATATATTCATGGCAAACATGAAAAGATGCTCAAAATTATTACTTATTAGAAAACATTCAAATTACAACAATAATGTGAAACAATCAAACACCTATTAGAATGGCGAAAATTAAAATAACTGATCATACCAAATACTGGCAAAGATGTGGAGAGACTGAAACTACCATACACTGCTATTGGGAATGTAAATAGGTACAATCCCTTTAGAAAACAGTTCCCTAAAAAGCTAAATTTTTACCTAATATGTAACTTAGCTATTTTATTCTTTGGTGGAGAGAAAAAGAAACATATGTCCTTACAAAGACTTGTACATTAATGTTCACAGCAGCTTTATGAAACAACCCAAATGTTCATCTACAGGTAAATGGAAAAAAAAAAAACTAGGGCATAACCATCCAAAGGAGTTGTACTCAGCAATAAAACATTGATATACACAATGACATGAGTGAATCTTAATTATATTGAGTGAAACAAAACATGAGCATATTGTATGATTCCAATTACATAACATTTTAGAAAATGTAAACTATCCTTATAGTGACAGGAAGCAGATCCCTGGTTACTGGAAATAGCGGAAGAGGGGATCAGGGAGGAGAAAGGGAAGGATTACAAAGGAGCTTCAGGAAACTTTTTAGGGTAATGGAAATGTTAATTTTCTTGATTGTGGGATGGTTTCATAGGTATATACACATGTCCACCTTCATCAAATTATAAATTACAAACTGAAATGTGAAATCATTAATTTGAGATAGAAAAAAGCTATATGCTAAATAGATGCTTCTGTTACATATCCGAATTTTTCGTTTTATCAAAATACTTAAAATTCTAATATATACTATCAAAGACTTGAAACAATCTAAAGCAGCATTCAACTTTGAAGGATCTTTTCTCAAAGAGAATGACAGTAATCTTTGATAATTCATAACACTTTTAAAACCAGCCTGAA
>NW_005878773.1:0-7422 GCF_000147115.1 Myotis lucifugus | reverse complement strand
TAGGTGCATGATTATTGTCCAATCTCTTCCCACACCCCCCACACCCCTTTCCCCCCCAAGAATAGTCAGTCCTTTCCCTTTCTATGTCCCTGATTCTATTATAATCACCAGTTCATTCTGTTCATCAGATTATTTATTCACTTGATTTTTAGATTCACTGGTTGATAGATGTGCATTTGGTGTTCATAATTTATATCTTTACCTTTTTCTTCTTCCTCTGTTGGGGTCCAACCCCAATGGGTCCAGGGATCCCCAAAGGTGTGGACGGAGTCGGCAAAGAATGAATGACATGGAAACTGGGTTCAGTTCATCAGCATAGCGAGGTTCTCCCTCCAGGATCTCCAGCGAAGTTCTGGCTAGGATCTCCAGCGAAGTTCTGGTCAGGATCTCCAACCAAGTTCTGGTGCCATGTTCTCTCGCTAGGTTCTCCAGCCAGGTTCTCCAGGTTCTCCAGCCAAGTTCAGTCACCAGGTTCTTTAGCCAGGTTCTATCCAGGTTCTTTTGCCATGTTCTGTCTAGGTTCTCCAGTGAAGTTCTGTAGCCAGGTTCTGTCCAGGATCTTTTGCCATGTTCTCTGGCTAGGTTCTGGTTAGTATCTGATGAGGATCTGTTGTTTATTGTCTTGTTACATCTATATTTATACCAGCCGATTTTAATCCTGTCAATTTCTATTACAAAGGTTAGGGCATTTCTTATCTCCATTCCAGGGAGTAAAGATTATGTAGCTTAACTACCTGCCTGGCACTTAATTAAGGGGTTGTATCCCCTCCGTAACCTCAGGGGAAAATCCCCACCTGGGGAAACAACCTTTCTCGGAGAGGTGACCTTGGTTAAAACACATGGCGCTAAGGAGAGCAAACATATTAAGAACAATATGCTATATATGCCAGATCCCTTGAAACATATGCTGTGCAGATGTTTCTTCCCTGCAGTGACTGTGTCAAGCAGCAAGGATGGACCGGCTCCCAGCATTCCTCCTCTTCTTAAAGGATACCTTTCAGCATTTCATATAATACTGGTTTGGTGGTGATGAACTCCTTTAGCTTTTTCTTATCTTTGAAGCTCTTTATCTGACCTTCAATTCTGAATGATAGCTTTGCTGGATAAAGTAATCTTGGTTGTAGGTTCTTGGTATTTATCACTTTGAATATTTCTTGCCACTCCCTTCTGGCCTGCAAAGTTTCTGTTGAGAAATCAGCTGACAGTCGTATGGGTACTCCGTTGTAGGTAACTGACTTTCTTTCTCTTGCTGCTTTTAAGATTCTCTCTTTGTCTTTTGCTCTTGGCATTTTAATTATGATGTGTCTTGGTGTGGTCCTCTTTGGATTCCTTTTGTTTGGGGTTCTCTGCACTTCCTGGATTTGTAAGTCTATTTCTTTCACCAGGTAGGGGAAGTTTTCTGTCATTATTTCTTCAACTAGGTTTTCAATATCTTGCTCTCTCTCTTCTTCTGGCACCCCTATAATTCGGATGTTGGTACGCTTGAAGCTGTCCCAGAGGCTCCTTACACTATCTTCGTATTTGTTGATTCTTTTTTCATTTTGCTTTTTCGGTTGGATGTTTTTTGCTTCTTCGTATTTCAAATCTTTGGCTTGATTCTTGTGATCCTCTAGTCTGCTGTTGGAACTCTGTATAATATTCTTTATTTCAGTCAGTGTATGCTTAATTTCTAGTTGGTCCTTTATCACAACATCGAGGGTCTCACTAGATTTCTTGAGGGTCTCATTAAGTTTATCAGCAGTTTCTAGAAAATTCTTGAAAAATCTTAAAAGTGTGGTTTTGAACTCTATATCCAGTAGTTTGGTTTCCTCCATTTCTGTCATTTGTGTCCTGTTTCTTTGTCTCGGCATTTTTTATGCTTCACTGTGTCGATAGTGTGGCTTTCTGTGCTAAGTGTCCTATAGAGCCCAGTGGCTCAGCCTCCCCAATTAACTGAGGTAGACACTCTTGGTGCACCCCCTTGTGGGCTTTGTGCACAGTCTTGTTGTAGTTAAGCCTTGATTGTTGTAGGTAACACTGGGAGGATTTGACTTCCAGGCCAATTGGCTGTGAGAATCAGCTGTGTCTATGGTGGGAGAACTTCTGTGCTGAAGACACCCTTCTGGGGCAAGACTTGCTTCAGTGGGGCTTTGGTGCTCACTGAGTCTGCCCCCTGAGTGTGCCCCTTATAGATCTGAGGAGTTGTAATTGGATGGTCCCACTCTGACCACTGGGTACACTGGCTCTTAGATCTAAGGAGGTGCTAATCTAGCCTCTGCTGAGGCTACCCAGCAGAAGCCAGCTGTAAAGCAATGCAAGTTGCCCTGGGGCCTTGGGGCAGCTGCAGTTTGTTAAGTAATTTTCAGATTACAAAGGGCTGGGGCCTTTCATATGCAAAAGCCTCCATGCACAGCTTGGGCGGGGCGGGGTCCCAGGGGATCAACAGGGCGGGCAGAGCGAGCAGTATGGCTGCTCTCAGTCCTGCCTTCAGAGGTCCTGGCAATTGCTGCGAGTGCCCCTGAGAGAAAGCTGCCCTCGAGTTCCAACGGATACCAGACAGTCCCGTTTCTCCCGTATGAGTCTGGGTCCCCAGAGACTCGCCCGGAACTGGAACTCAGAGCCTGAGACTCCCTCCCGATTGAAAAAGACAATCATGTCCTCAGCCACCAGCCCTCTCCGCATGCACCTCTGCACCTTTGTATTTTACTTCTGTACTGCACCTTCTCTGAGTCTCGGTATGCTTTTCTCTTTCCTTCTAGTTGTAGAATTTCCACTCAGCCAGCCTTCCTGTGGTTCTGGATGATGTCCGTTCCGTCTTTTAGTTGTATTTTTGAAGTGGTTGTGCGAGGCAGCAATCTCCGGTGTTTACCTATGCCGCCATCTTGTGGGGTTTTTTTTCCCATTACATATTCTTAAATAAAACTGGGAAAAGAAAAAGTTAGGAAAGCAACTCAACTAAATGCATCAATGTTTACAAATGTAATATGGTGCTATGGAAAAGTATACCAAAGCAAACAGAGGCTATAAAATGGACCCATATGTGTCCCTCTCTGCATAGGACAATAATGCAAGAGTATTTTGTCTTTAGTATTCTCCAGGGGATTGTGTGAGTCCTTTACCTAGACTGTATTACAGCCTAAGTTCTTCATCTCTCCAGAACGGCTTCCTCTTTTTTTATCGCACACATTTATTTCCCTAATACACACTCCCTAATGAAATCCCTGCTTAATAATTTGTATTTCAAAATATAATTTAATAGCATATACACTGAGTGGCCAGATCATTATAACTGGCCAGATTATTATGACCACCCCATCAGTGTAATGAAGTGAATTAGTTATGCAAATAATAATAATAATAATAATAAAATCTTGAGAGTATTTGCTTAGGAAGTTTTCAACATTCAGTATTTTTGGAAGTGTCAATGAAGTACTGATGGGGTGGTCATAATAATCTGGCCACTCAGTGTAGGTGATTTTCTGACCCCAGGAAATGGAAATGTGGTTCTGTTGCTTTTTTGGAACTTTCTGGAGCATAGGGGAACCTGAAGAACCATTCCAAAATAGGAAGATGTCTTAGTCTAAATTTAACAATTGAAGTTATAAGATGAAAGAAACCACTATACCATCTATTGCATATTATGCTTAACAAAGAACAAACAAACAAATTTAAAAAATGAGTCTTTGGACTAAGTCTTCCTTTAATGCAATGTCAGCTTCTATTGATAGGACAGTAGGAGGCTTCAACCACATGGTCCCTGTTCCTAGAGCATAGGCCAGCTGATCAGTATCACTTTAATGAAATGTCAAGACTCAGTAATAAGCTACAGGTAGTAGCTTCAGTGGATATTTGTGATTATGAGGTGGTACAAAGCAGCAATATATCATGAGAGAGGTATCTTGAAAGGGTAGGTATAAGGAATGAAAGTAAGAGTTGTTATCAGACATCAGAAGAATTTAGAAGAGGAGATGAACCCTTAAAAGAGAATTTAGCAATGGAGAGGTCAGACGAAAGGTTCAAAGGACGTTGCTTCATTGGAAGAGAAAGAAATGAATAAAGGGAAAGAAATGAATAAAGGATTAGAAACAAAAAGGGATATGAAAAGCTGTTTTTGAAGTATCATAAATGTTAAATAAAAGGGAAATACAGTAAATGTATTAATAGGATGATATTCTCAATTTAAAATTTTGTGTGTTTGTGTTGTGTGTATGTTTGTTATGAATTATGGGAAAGTAATATAAATTTGGTAAAAAGTAACATTAATACTAAATATTTAATGTGTACCATATAATTTAATAAACATTGGGGATTCAACAAAATAGTCACTAACACAACAAATACTTGTTGAATTTCTACTAAGGACCACTAAGTGTTCTTGAGGCTGAGGATACAGAATAAAAATATAGCCCAAAATTCCTGCCCTTACGACATTTACACTGCAGTGGATAAGTAATTATATTCTTGTAGATCTTTAATCCAATCATTTTCTGAGGTGTCTTCACATACTGCAAAGGCGCAAATATTAAAAATGTAATGCTACTCTCTGTAGCTAGGATTCTAGATGAAACTAATGTGTGCCTCTTACATGAACAATCACATAAGATTTGGAATCAGGAGTTAAATGAAAGCCACCTTCTGTCCTTTTATAGCTCCCTTCTTCCAGGAGGTAAACGATGACAGCTTTCTACAGAGTTCCAGTGCAGATGTGGATGTTGAAAGGCAATTACAGCAGCAGCAGAAGGAAAGATTCTTGATTCCAGCTTCAGGGTAGCAGCTAAAGGTGTATGTTCTTGATCTCCTGATGTATATTGCAGTCTCATAGGTTGTAGTTCCCTAGGTGAGTCTGCTATTTAAATTTTCCAGAATTTATGCTGGAGATACAGCTGTAACAGCATTTGAACAATTTTGTTAGTACCTAATTGTCTGTATAAAATATCTTCTTACTCAAAATAACCTAGATTTCTGTTTCCACACTAAACTTGTACTGATAGTATAAGCCCAATGTTATTCTATAACTTGAGATACTTAAAGTATAGTGGAATAGGTTGGCATATATCTCTCAATAGAAGTTGAAGATATTGTAATTTTAATTCATTAATGTAATTACACTGAATCATTCTACATGACAGTAAAATTAACCCATCTACATAATATTAGAGTTCTGGTCAAGATGGCAGTATAAGTAAACACAGTAGTTGGAACTTCTCACAATCACATCAAAATTATGTCTAAATTACAGAACAACCACCATTCAGAACTGACTGAAATGTAGAACTAATGATATAAAAAGGAAGCCACATTGAGACTGACAGGGAGAGCAGAGACACAGAACTGGCTAATCCCACTCTCACATGAGGGACTTAAAAGCCAGTTGCTCAGTGGTTAGAGCATCAGCCTGCGGATGGAAAGATTGAGGATTCCATTACTGGTCAAGTGAGAGTACCTCTGTTGCAGGTTGGGTCCCCAGCCCAGGTCAGGTCTCACTTGGGAGGCAATTAATCTCTCTCTCTCTCCTCTTCCTCCCCCTCCTTCCCTCCCTTCCACTCTTAAAAAAAAAAATCAATGGGAAACTATCTTGGAGTGAGGATTAAAAAACAAAACAGCCGAAACCGGTTTGGCTCAGTGGATAGAGCGTCGGCCTGCGAACTGAAGGGTCCCAGGTTCGATTCCGGTCAAGGGCATGTACCTGGGTTGCGGGCACATCCCCAGTAGGAGATGTGCAGGAGGCAGCTGATCGATGTTTCTCTCTCATCGATGTTTCTAACTCTCTATCTCTCTCCCTTCCTCTCTGTAAAAAATCAATAAAATATATATAAAAAAAAAAAAAAAGAAGAGGGATATCTTCCCTGTGAAGACCAAGGGAGTCTCAAGCCCACACCAGAAACCTTGGCTCAGCTTTCCAGGGCCAGTAAGAGAAGTATCCATACCTTCTAGCTGTAAAAACCAGCAGATTGTGACTGAATGAGGTGGATGGCCTTAAATATGAAGATCAAATGTTTGAAACTAAGTAAAAAACATAGACTACATTATGCCCTCAAAAGAAGTGTAGAAAAAGACACAATTCATTGAAGTAGGAATGGATTCATTTCAGTACACTAATTTTAAAGTTTCTTTATAAAAATGTCACCATAAGCAAAGTAATATTATAAGCCTGGAATGGAACAATTTATTTTGCCACATCCTATATAATAAAAGCCTAATATACTAAGTGTCTGGTCATCTGGTTGTCTGGTCGTTTGGTCGTCCATTCAACCAATCAAAGCATAATATGCTAATGATATGCTAAGGCCGCTCAACTGCTCATTATGACATTCACTGACCACCAGGGGGCAGACTCTCTGACCAGTAGGTTAGCTTGCTGCTGGGGTTTGGCCAATTGGGACTGAGCGAGACGGGCTGGACATGCCCTGGGGCCCTCCAAATGGTGCACCGGTGGGGTCCCTCAGCTTGGCCTGTGCTCTCTCACAATCTGGGACCCCTCAGGGGATGTTGGAGAGCCAGTTTTGGCCTGATCCCACAGGACAAGCCGAGGGACCCCACTGGTGCATGAATTGGTGCACCGGGCCTCTCATGTTAATACAAGCAAAAAAAAAAACAAATAGCAAACAATTAACCCAGAAGAGAAAGCTGTGTTATTGTTTTTTTTTTTATCCCCACTTAAGTACATGTATTTATTGATTTTTTTAGAAAAAGCAAGGGGAGGAGGGAGAGAGACACACTGAGAGAGAGATGTGAGAGAGAAACATCAATAAGCTGCAGCTGGTACATGCCCCCATCAGGGGTCAAACTTGAAACCTGGGTATGTAGCCTGACCAGAATCAAACCCACAACCCTTCAGTGCATGGGATGATGCTCCAACCAACTGTGCCACTTAGGCTAGGGCAAGACAAAACTTTATATGGTAAGATGCTCAGCCTCATAAATAATTAGTAAAATGCAAACCAAATCTTGAGAAATCGTTTTACATACTTCAAATTAGCAATCCTTAAAATGTATGATAAATCTAAGTATTTGAGATATGCTTAAATGATACTAGTAGAATTCAGAATTTGTATGTTTTTGTTTGTTTTGTTAGGAGAAACTGGAAGCTGATAATATTGAAAGATGATGAAACAACATATTCACCTCTGATTAAAGACTCTAGAGAAATTCTCATCCATCTGCCTAAAACACATACAGTTGCAATCATCGGAACATTGTAAAATAAAACTTGTAAATATCTTAATACAGTGGGAAAATAATGAATAAAATATATTTCACAAAAATATATATAGAATTTAAGTGACTTATAAAATATATCAGAATAAGTAAATTTCCAAACCATGATGTTGAATGGAAAATTATACTGTGGAAAGATAAGTATTCTGCAAAATATATTTTTTAAAAAATATGCAGATGTTGAAATAGTATAAAAACATGGAAGAAAATATTAAGTATCAAATT